>NC_087574.1:300000-385363 GCF_036250125.1 Pseudopipra pipra | reverse complement strand
TAATACCAAAAAGAATTGTTCTCCAAAAACTGTGTTCTAACAATATTGAGGAAACTGTTAGCCACAACAGCTCCTGATGTTACCATTGTTACCTGCAGAAAACAGCATCAACCTTGTTCTTTCTTTCCAAGGTTTCATTCATCATGCAGGCAGCTACCAACACCTGTGTACAAAAAAAAACTTAACATATGAAACAACTTTTGCAAATGAACTGAGGGGGTTGCCACCTGTTCTCTCCCCGTTTCTGTCTTGCAAAAGTGTTTTACAAATTCTTAAATCACTGACCCCTATACCAAATACATAGCATTGTCTGGCAACTTGGTAGTAGTTTTCAAACTGGACAAGCAATTCACCCTTTCAAAGTTTTTCTAGTTTGGATATGATATAGAATTTTACCCCAAAAATTGTTATTGCACAATCACATATAATCTTGGGAAGACTCGTAAGCCAAAAGGTTTCTGTCATATGATGATTCCAAATAAATCTTGCTACCCACTGTAACACTACTGAGATGAAACACAAATACAAGCACTGCAAAATAGTTAATGTCTGATGTAGAGTTCCCAAACCACACAGTCTGCCTGATCTTCACAAACATCACTGGTGTGACATGAGCAGCACAGAAACAGATCGTTGTATACAGCGACAACCCTTAGGCCTCAGGATGTTAAAAGTTCTATAGTTTTCCATTGTCTTCCTTTCCCCTTAGTGACACGTCTGCCCTATCTCAGTCGAGAAATCATCTTCTAATTCCGCATCTAAACAGACATTCCTCTGCTCCACAGTTTGCACAGGCAACACGGAGACAAAAGGTGTTTTTCGCAGAGTGTGATCTTTTGGCAGCTCTGGATGAGTTGTGGGGAGAGAATCCTCCTCTGTCCTAGATACCAGTGACAAGCAGTCTGCAGTGGAGCTGCTTTCCAAACAGCTGAATGTTTGTGTACATTCAGTGGTAGACCTATTTCTGTTTTCTCACTTTTTCCTCTTTGGCAAAGGCTGTTTGGTTCAAGTTGGCTGCCAGAATGCAGGAGTGCTTTTGATTCCTGAGTGTGTTCTACCTCAGTGCTGGCTTCCTGCAGTTCATCTTTGTCCACTTCTTCATGCATCAGGCACAGATTTGTATTAAACTCACATTGAACTTCACAAGCTACAATATTAGTAGGTTTCTTTGGATTCTGAGATACACTAATGTCTTTAAAATCCTTTCCACTGCTGTCTTCAGTTACACTTTGGGCTTTGGCTTCTGGATTGTCAGGTAAACTTTCAATCTGTCCGGGTGTAATTTCCAATATATTTTTTTTTTTCTAAGTTGATTGCACTACTGGTTAATTGGTTAATTATTTCTGCATCACTGTATGTTTGAATTCATAATGATTCAGTGAAGACAAGTCTTCATCCTTGGATTCATATTCTTTGTGAGATATGAATGAAAGCACCTCTGGCATAACCTCTGCCAAACTATCTGTGTTTGTTTCCATACAGATTATCTCTTTTTCAGACATCTCTACTGGTGCTGCAGATTGGCTGTAACTTGCACTGGCAGCAACAGCTGAAGGGTGACATCAATATGGTGTCTCCTGTGAGGAAAAAATCTGTCTCTGTTGTTACGTCTTCTGCAGATATTTGTCCATAATCCGTTTCTTGCATAGTTTTCAAATTACTCTCCCCAGACCTGAGGAGACAGTCTGTAACAGTTGATTCTGCTCCATGTCCAGCCAGTGTCTGAAACTCATAGCTGCTTACTAGAGAGCAGTTCTTATTTGCTAAGTCACTGAGAAAGAAACCTTCATCACAACGTGTTGGTATTTTTTGTATTGGCAAAAGCTGCCCATGGTTTCCAAATTGGATGTGTTTTACTGCAGATGTCTGTGTTGAGGTCATGTTAAGAGCAAGTCCCATAGAAGATTCAGCAGTAGATGCACTGACAGATGCACTTCCCCTGCCTGAATCTGTCACACTTAATTGTGCCATCAAGTTATTATAGTCATTGTCAAGCTCATCTTTTGAAAAAGTTCGCATTTAAGTCTATGACAGTGAAAAAATACTGTTTGATCATTCTGTTTGATACTCAGCCTTAAGCTACATGTGCAGTTCAGAAGGATATAGAAGGCCAGATTCCAGCTTGCAGCCGGTTCCTTAGATGTGATCTACGTCATCTGCTCGTATTTTTAGTTCTTTTATCTATGAAATTTCGGTAAGAGAACAAAATTCACAACATAAGCAGCACAAAGGAAAACAAATAACTAGTTGTAAGAACATGTAACTCCATAATCGTGGAACAACAGCACAGAACAGGTAAAAACTACACCTGTTATATTAAAATCCTAAATCACTCACAGGTTTTAATTAATTTCCCGAATGTAAAGCTAACTAAATCTAGCTTTGAGATCGTTATATTGGGAGGCAAACTAGAAAAATTTTACTAAATTCAACCTGACTCTAGTAACTCAGCTTTATTGCAATCTCTACTGATTTCCTGACAGATTATCATGTGGTCTCCAGACATTTCTGCTTTATAAATCAAATGGGCATAAAAAGTTCTAATTCACGCATCAATAGTTTTGGAAAAGTGTAATTTAGCAATCTGCTCTTTTATCGGTATAAACACACACATTTTGCATCTTGTTAGGTTATTTTAAAAATAATCTGAAATTCATGTAGTATAACTGTTGACATAACATCAGTGCCAAGAGAGATAAGTCAAACTTCACAGCATAGTGTGTGCCTGAGTAGTGTTTTTAGAAAAGCAATTAGGCTGTATGCTATATCAGCAGTTATAAAACATTTAAAAACATATAATACGTTTCATTTGACCAAACTGCTCTGTACATACTGTACGAATCCACGACAGAAGATATATATTAAAATCTGAAAAAAAAAAATGTACTTGCTGCTATGTTATAAATAGAATATTAACAATTGCTTAAACAGCACATGAAATGCAACTCAAAGTTGCAACTCTGTCATAAACACAGAAGAAAAAAAGAAAGGAAAAAATAATGAATTCACTAAGCTTGACCAAGGAAAAGAAATAGTATCAGACAGGAATGTAAACTAAACATCCAAATGTTAAAATCAGCTGAGTAAACCTTTTTAAATACAATTCTAAAGATGTGATTTCCACTGTCACAATAACTTCTCAGTTTATAACAGGAAGATAGAGAGATGTTTTACCTAAGAATTAAGGAAATCCTCAGCCTGCTAGCTTTCCATTTATCTTATTTGCAGATTTGTAGGTTTTGGTCTATAAGTTCTACTCTCTCCCTAGTCCTGAGAAACTGCTGGAGGTGGTTTGAGTCCCACCCAGTTGCTAAGCAACAAATGATCTCTATTGTGTGAACCTTATGTCTCCTGCTAAGACTGAACACGAAATTTGGGCAGAAGGTCTTTACAGGGGTAAAATGTAACTAAAAACAAGGCAATTCACTAAAGCTTTTATATAAAGATTCATTCTCTGGGAAACTCTTAAAATTTCTTGCATGCTAACTTTTAGTAAAACACAATCTTTTAGTTTTAAGTTATCTACAAGTGAGTAGAAGGACTAAAGAGAGAGATTCTGCTTTCTGTTCTCAATTACCGACATGCCTGGATTCTGCGGGGCAACTCCTCCGCAAGCCAGTCACCGCCGAGCTGCTGTTCCCCGGGCTGCTCCGTGCGCCGTGCAGCTCCCGGGGATGCCCGCAGAAGTCTGGCTGGCTCTGCAGAAGTAGCTGTCGGCGTTGCCTCTGTCGCTGAGGTGCCTCTGTCGCTGAGGTGCCTCTGTCGCTGAGGTGCCCCTGCCGCCGAGGTGCCCCTGCCGCCTTTTGCCGTGGCTGCCAGCGCCGCCTCCCCCACGGCCGAGCCGGCGCAGCGGCAGCCCCAGCGCGCAGCTCCCAGCCCTGGCGCGCGGCCCCAGCGCCCGCACGCCGGACTCTGGCAGCTGTTTGAGTAATCCTAAAGGGAATTTTTATGCTGTTATGTGTACCCGAGACACTCTAACGGGAGGAAATTCTCCCGGACTCTCACCTCTGGCTTTTAACAGTTACTAACAAACGTATGGCCGCTTCTCCACACACACACAAGCACGGTACCGTTAACAATACAGTGAGCTCACAACAACGTTGGACACACAACACAATTAGCACGAGAGTTAACAAAAAATACGGAAAGGCAGTTCTCTAGCCTGCCTCTCCTGTCAACGAGAAGTGGCACTTTTTCGGTGTTGCTCGTTGTGCTAATAAAGCATCTTCCAATGCAAGGCCCAATAGCTGCTACTTTCTTTCATATGTACCACACCTGGAAACGGCATGGTTCGTCTTTTTTTTTTTTTTTTTTTTTTTTTTTTTTCCCCGAAAACAGCGTCTGTTGCCATGGCAGCGATTCAGTGGCTTTCTTCCGGGTTTCGTGGTGGCTTCAGGCGCCAGCGGTGCAGCGCCATCTAGGGACGCGGAGGCTCCCAGCAGTGCCGGTCCAGTTGGCACATGCGCAGTAGCAGGCACAGTGAGGAGCGACACTGCCGACTGCGCAGCCGCAAGAGAGAGCGGTGCTGCTGGCACGTTCGCCGCCGCTAGTGATGTTCCTGCAGCCCCTACACGTCCTGCTGCTACATGCACGGTGCTAAACGGAGGTGATCTCGCTGCTTCTAAGGGTCCTAGCATTCGCAACATCGCAGCCGCAGGCACGGGGATCCCCCCTACAGCAGACCGAACGGGGCGGGGACCCACCGTAGTCCCGCCATCTCCCGACAGAGCCGTCCGAACCTTCATGAGTTCCCGTCGCTCAGAACTTAACTCTCGTAGCGACTGAACTGCCAGACGCCAAAGCAGAGTACACGTTCTAGGGGCTCCTGACCCCGTAGAGATCTCGTCCCAAAAGAATTCCTTTATAGCGTCCCTTGTGGACACCTGAAAGGCGGTTCGAGCAGCGGGAAGTAGAGTCCTCGCTCTCACCCATGCCATCAACCCCTTAGGGGCGGTTCCATCAGAAACAGGCTCTCCTAGAGAGAATATATATCGGAGGAGCGTTTCCGCGGCCTCATCCCCTTCGGATGCCGCGGGCCCCATGCTCTCTCCCTCGGTCGACTCACCGGGCCAGGGTGAGATTCCTCTGTACCATGCGCATGGCTTTGTTCCGTGATGCCGGGGACAGCATCACCTCCCACGACCGCTTCGGTCAGCTCCTGCCGTTCGCCTCGCGTCCCTGCAGAACTCGACGAAGTAGAACTCCCTGCTAAACGGGCGCCAGATAACGGCGGAGGGGTTCAGACAGAAATGCACACAAATCAATATGATTGGCAAAAATGTCCGCTTTATTAGAGGAAAAGCAGCTTATATGCTACTTGTGATGCAGAGACATGTGATTCTTTTTCAGGTTACATTGGATACATAAGGTAAACACACTGAGCTGTACATTACTAATTGGACCACACCAGGTGTCCATAAAACTTGTTTTCCTGCCAGCATAACTCCTCCGTCACCCTGGCACAGGACCTGCAGTCATATTAGTGGCGCAGTATTTTTTTTACTGTCTGCACCCAGCCATGCCAAGGTGAAGGTCGCAGAAATGCAATGGAAACTGTTCACACAGTTTCTGTCCTCCGACAGAGGTGGAGATCCAAACAACCTATAAACAGACTGGCTCGAGCAAGGAAAGGCTGGGATGCTGCAACAATTATTGTGGCATGGTACTAAGGCAGGCCTGGTAAATCCAGATCAGATGCTCTGGCACCTCTGTTAGGAGGCAAAGTCATCCCAAGGGCTGGAGGCTTCTGCCCAGATGATGTCAGGAGGGGCTGCACTCGCTGGTGTCTCTGAAGGTGTGAATCTCTCTGTGATTCTCCTGGTTCTTGTGGCATTTCCCAAACAACATGGGCAGGAGGAGGGCTTTGCTGTCGCTTGTGGGAGAAACCTGCCTCTGGCTTTAGAGTGTTTTGAGAAAGTCCAGGTCAGACCTGCTTCATTTTCTGATGAGGGAAGCTGTCTTCCTCCATAGGCTGAAAAGGCCAGGAGCAAGTTACCATGTGTGTACATTCACATACTTTCCTTTTGCTGTGCATAGGGGCTTTGGTCCCGTGGAAATGCATGGGGCAGAGGACAGGGGACCTTGGGATCAGGTGGCAATCTTGGCTACTGGAATGTTTCAGGATTCTTGTCTGCAAGCTGCAGTTGAGTGCGTCATATCACTACTGAACCAGAGATGCTCACCTGCTGCTCCCATCAAGTGGACTTGCTTTTGGGGGTCTTGTATTCCTTTCTTATTGTCTTTCACGAATCCAGGGAAGAATGTGTGCGATCTTCTGGTTCTTCCCCTCACCTAGTCCCCCAGCTGCTTTTTTGAAGGCCTCTTGCAGAACCTGATACTGAAGCAGTGCTTTCAGGGTTACCCAGGGACTCCGAGAAACTGGAGGGGGAGAGATCACGGATTCAGTGCTGCTTGTGGTCAGGGACTAACGGAATGGCAAGCAGCTGGCTCACTGGAGAGAGATATCCCATTTCTAGCTAAATGAAGCTGAATCTCTTATCCACAAACTTCTGATTCAAGTCCAGGCAGTTCTCTCTAGACTGGCCAATGAGGCTGATGATGCCTGAGACCAAATCTTCCTTCCTGGGGCATTTCAAAAGAGCCAGCCATACTGAAATCAGGAGCTTTTCTACATGTGCTTGATGAGCTCAGCTGCCTCAACATCTGTAAGTTTTCTTTTTTCAGACCCCATTGACGATGTGCATGGTGACCTCCTGGGATCCCATGGCAAAATGAACCTTCTTTGCACCTGCGAGTGTAGCATCTTCACCTTGCACTCCCTTCCTGGAGCAGTAGGTGCTGGCACAGCAGCCATTCATCTCCAAGGAGTCCCCAGGGTTGTGAGGGGGGATGAAGCTAGGTGGACAGCAGATGGCAGTCAGAGGCCATGGAACAGGTTGGACATGAGCTTGGGGAGACCAAGTGAAGTTCATCCCATATTAAAAGCCTCTATGGCCCACGAGGAGACAGCAAATCTCCCTCTGGAGAGCCTAGGTCAGGAATATACCCGCATCCATCATCGTAATGTCTCTCCATCTTGTTTGCAGACAAACCTCCTGTTAAAACTGCCAGAGCTTCCAAGCTGACTGCAGGCAGCAGTTGTAGAGCCCACGGCACCAGCTCATAGGTCAGCAAGGAGTGCCTTTCAGATGCTGCCTCTCTCCCTTGTAGATCTCTTTGTGCTGCCCCAGTCTTTCTGATCTGCCTCATCCTTGACTTCTCCACCCTGCTCCCTGCCATTGCTTGAGAAGGAGTTATCTGCAATGCCTTTGGCCACCGGGAGCCCAGAGACTGAAGCTTTCCAGCAAGAGCCCCAGGCCTGTACAGCACCTGTAAATTTCCCTTGTAAGAGCACTATCATCTTTCAGCCCAGTGTTTATTTAGCCTCATTGTCTATGTTGTACAATGTGGCTGCTTCAGAGAGCCCCTGTGGTCCTTCCACCTCTCTCTGCCTGGCCTGGCTGTCCTCAGGGCATCTTGCCAAGCTCTCGTGTGGTGCTGCTGACCCCTGGGCTGGTGTCATATATCTTTTCTAGAAGATGATTTTTTTCAGCAAACGCCCTGTGGAGGACAGCAAAGCTGCAGAGATGAGCCCACATGTCAGGAGAGAGCCTGGCTGTCCCAAGAGCTGGTGCTGTTGGAGGCCAAAACTGCCCCTGGTCTCACCCCATCCCAGTCAGCAGTGGGATATCGGGATTGAACTGTGAAGTATGTTACCTCCTCGTCAGCATCCCTGTGGGGTGGGGAAGACAGGGCAGGGGAGCGGCTGGATGGTGAGAGAAGGGCTTCCAGGTGTTCTGGATGAGATGTAGCAAAGCCATGGGGGCCATGTGCTGCTGCAGCCCAGCCTTCCTGGGTGCACTTCAGGAAAAGTGTTCTAAGAAAGACCTTCACTCAAAGCAATGGCCTTGGGTTTTCTGGCTGCTTTTCCCAGAGGAAGCAGCATGTCAGCAAAGGAATCAAAGCTCAGGGGATTTCCAGTGAGAAGGACACTGGGAGGGGTATGTATTCTTGGGTATGTATTCTTCCATCCCATAAAATGAGAAAAGATGGGCCGGAGTGAGAGGTGAGGTTTTTCCAAAGGCTGCTCATCTCTGATGTCTCCCCTCCCTGGCATGGTGGGATCCAGTGCCTCCGGTGCAGACCCGAAAGCTGTGCTGCACATCCGGAAGGTGATTGTCCTGCTTCTGGTCAGGACAGTGTTAATTTTGGCAGTATCCAGGAGGGGGCACAGCCAGGACATAGAGGTTATTCCTCATTTTGTCAAGGATGGGGGAAGGGGTCTCTTCCAGGTTGTGTGCGTGGTGGCAAAGTTGGGCACCAACTGGTGAGCAATCATGTGTGAGTCATTTGCCTCCCTTGTACACTCTGTTATTAGTATTGTTTCTGTTACTGTTCTGTTGCTGTACTGTTTTCTTATTTCATTGCCTTTTCCAGTAAGTTGTTCTTATCTCAGCCTGCGATCTTTACCTTTTGTGCCTCCAATTCTCCTGTCCAGCCTGCCTCAGGACGGAGGGGGAGTGGGAAGGCAAGGAGGAGTGGGAAGTGAGCGAGTGGCGCACGATTTGCATGGTTTCAGTGAGAACACTAAATGATGGAACACCCGTCTTAAACACATCATCATGGCTAGGCTTCTCGAACGAAGATTTAAGAAGGCTCTATCCACATTTGTTACAAGCACGCTGGTGGCTTATGAGGCCAATGCGAGATAGACATATCCGATTGCAAAAGGCACAGCAGAAAGACTCCCTAGGTGGTATATTCTGCAAGACATGATTCTTTCTGCCTTGTCTTTTCTCCTCGAGAGTGGTTCTGCGTGCGTTCTCAAAGGAAACAGCAGCGTTAGAGATGGTGTGTCTCCAGGCCTCCCGATTTGAGGCCAGAGTAGACCAGTCATGTTAATTGATATGGCCGAGGCTAAGATGTTTGTAGCTATAATTGTCTACAACGTGGAATAAATAATTCTGATTACAGTATTTTAGTATTTCTTATTTTATTATTTTAATAATATTTCTTATAACATTACTATCTATTGCTGAATATATATAACATGTAATAATGTATTATAAAGTATTACTTCTCTCTCTATTTCTATATTATATTTCTATATCTATTTCTATATTTCTATACATATTTCTCTCTATATATTCTGTATTTCTCTATATAATTCTATATTTCTATATATATTTCTCTCTCTCTATATTCTATATTTCTATATATATTTCTATATTTCTAATAATATCTCTATATTATTATAACTATCATCTACTTAGATAAATCATTCACTCAGGTTTGAGTAGGCGTGTCGAAAACAAGGATGCCTTGGCTAATAAACGCAGTGCTAGTCTTCCATTCTGCTTGAGCCAGGGCCATAATCCAACGCCATCATTGCCAGAGTGCCCTGAATGCTTGTCTGACGTGAATCTCTGGGGCGTGGAAACCCTCCTCTTCTTCTCTGAAGGGCGGTAGTCTGTGTGCTGCCCAAACTGGCTGTGGCGATCATAGCCCCGCCATGTTGATCTTCTCTGCTCTCTCTGCCTCTGTTGGGTTTGCTCCTGAGCAGCCCGGAGCATGAGAGCCTGCTTGGAGCTGGCTTTGGAGGGCCCTGGAACTGCAGTATTCACTAAGACTTGGTCACAACGTGGAGGACTTGTTCTCTGCCTCTTTCTCTTCCGCAGTGAGCGGTCATAGTCTGTGTACGGCACAAACCGGCTGCGAAGGTTGTAAGTTCCCTGCACAGATCTGCTTGGCTCCCTCTGCCTCAGCAAGGTTTGCTCCTGAGCAGCCCTGGGAGCGGGAGCCCACCGGCAGATCCTCTTGGAAGGCCTTGCAGCTGTGCTATCCCTAGGACCACGGTCACGACTTGGAGGACCAGTTCTTCTCTCTGAAGAGTCATCATAGTCTGTGGTGTCCACAGACCAGCTGCGGAGATCCCTGCCCCACAGAGGGGATCTGCTCCGGGACCGCTCCCTGCCAGTGTCCTTCATGCCCTGCAAAGAGAGCTGTGGAGAGTTCCTGCCCTTTTCTCCTGAAAGGATCAGAGCAGTGGGGAACCCCTACAAGTTCTGGGACAGGACAGTTTGGGGCCTCCAAAAGGCTCTTTTGGAGGGCTACTAAGACCAAAAGGCCAGAGGCGCACAAAAGGGATGGATCCAGGTGGGATGCTTTGAGAGGGAGCAGCGTTGTGGCTGGGAAGAAAGGTGCGGTGTGTGAGGGACAGAAGAGAAATGCTGAGATCCCAGAAAGAAATCCACTATTCCTCTGATGCCCTGACCCACGACCCCAAAGTTACCTTAGTCCTACCAGTCAGACCCTGTGGTCCAACAGAGCCCGCCTGCTTGCTGCTGGCCGCACACTGACTGAGGAAGGAAGGGGCATGTGATGGTGCCAGTGAGGAAGAAGCCCTTTCTCCAATTCTCAGATCCGAGCATCTGGAGAAAAACAAAAGAGTGATCTCAGTTTAGAGCTGTTGTTGCAACCTCCTCTGGGGTTCAGTCATTTTCTCAGAGAGGTTTCTATGACAGAGAGAAGACTTAACCAAGGACACTAATGGGAAACTCAGCTAGGGTCTTCCCACCAAGTTTGCCTCTGTCCCAACAAAAACCTCATCTCTATACCTCCCACAGCCTCCATTTCATAAATTCACAGATTTGTTTGGGTTGCAAGGGACCTTTAACTTTATCTTGTTCCACCCCGCTGTGGTGGGCAGGAACACCCTCCACTATTCCAAGGTTTCTCCAAGCCCTGTCCAACCTGGCCTTGAACACTTCCAGGGATGGGGCACCCACAGATGCTGTGGCAACCTGTGCCAGTGTCTCAGCAGCCTTACAGCAAAGAATTCCTTCCCAATATCTAATGTAAACCTGCCCTCTGTTAGCTGAAAACTGATAGCCTTCATCCTGTCACTACATTCCCTGACAAATGGTGCCTCCCCATCTTTCCTGGAGGTCCTCTTTAAGTCCTCTTATCTACAAGAGTCAACATCAGAGACCAGGCAAGTAGCAGATTACATCCGGGCCGCAGCCTGAAGCCCAGTAAAGGACAGACACGGAGTAGTTCAGATTTGACAGCACTGAATGATGCAGGTAGTAATTTCATTTGATGAGAAAAACACTCAGGAAGGTGAGAAGCACAACTGCAAATGAGGAAAAGGAAATGTATTCTGAACATATTTGAATCCTGGTTATTACCTGGCATAGAACAGCAGGTAGGCTTGCTGCCTGAGAACTGTGTCAATGGAACACAGCTCCACAGATTCATCGTCCATCCGGTACCACAATCCATTGCTGGCCTGTAAAAAAAAGGCAAGGATCTCTCCATGGTTTCTCTCCAAAAACACAGGTAGGAAACTGCCAAACCGAGAGCATGTCAAAACAAATGCAGTCCAGCCACTAAGGAGGCCTCCTGCCCCAAAACTTTGGCTGTCAGTAACACTGACAGGAAAGTTTATCTTCCCCAGCACACATTTTTCCCCATTGGGAAGGAAGTTGCTCTTTTACCTTTGTGTAGCAGAAATAGTGTCCTCCATGACAGCTGACACCACTGTGCACCAGGACAGCATATAAGGAGTAGAGGAGTGCTTCTCCATCTGCCTGAGACATGTATGGGCGAAGATCCAAGTACTCCGGATACTCTACAACCTATGGAGAGACCAAGAGGGCTCAGAAAAGACCCTGGTCTGTGACATGAAATAGCCTACCAAGTGCAGGGGCCAGTCCAGGTGTATCAATACATCTCTGGGGCTCATGAGCACTTGGTTTTCCATAAAGCAACATATAATCGTTTGGGGGGCAGGAAACCCTTCTCAGTCAAAGCAGCCCTATCAGAGCACAGTGCTTGCCTGTCTTCCCACAGGAACTTTCCACTCCCCAGAAGGGACCACAAAAAACCCAACACAAGCAGCTTGTGACAAGCATACTGCTTTAGGAAATCTGCCTCTTGAAGAGAAAGCTGCACACCAATAGTGTACACACCTTGCTGATCTTCCCACCAGTGAAGCAGTCAAACCTCTTCAGACACACAGTGAGAACCTTGGGTGCACAGTGGACAGTGAACCTCTTAGTGGCGGCAACATTCTTCTCACACCTTGAAACCAAGCACAGAGCACAGCGCTGAAATGCACCCTATCTTCCACCAAGGCAGTCAGACAACCTTTCTTGTCTCGTGCATCCTTATGCTATTTTAAGGCAATTCGGTGCCATATTTAAAACAAACAAACAAACAAACAAACAAACAAAAAACCCCCACCCCCACCCCCCCCAAAAACCAGACAGAAAAACCTGTGTCTCATCAGTGTGCAGTAAACTTCCACGATGACTTCTGCTCAATGACTTGTAGCCCCCTCACACAGAGTCTAGTGTTAATATGTTGTTAGTAGTCATCTTACTTGCTACATTTAAAGCAGTTTTCACCATCCAGGTGCTCAGGTGTTACAAAGTCCTCCAGAGCTGCAGTGAGGGATGAGGCTGCCTGGAGAATTGAGAAATTGGTGCACTGAGCTACAGCAAATGCCCTGGCCCAAACATTTTCCAGGAGCTGACAAGAAAACCCCTGTAGCTGATGCTGAGGAGACCCGCCATGAATCTGCAAGCTATATCCAGAAGGAGTCAGAAAGGGAGTGTGGTGCTGAACATTTCCCCTGTCCCAGAGGTTCTCGGGGCAATCAAGAGCTCCCTCTCTGTACCGCCTGCCATTGAGCTACTGATGTTATGTAGGGTCATCAGTAGTGAAAACAATCCAACCCATCAGCCTGGAAGCCAGACAGGTGTTGAAGGAGGGCAAAGGGAAGAAGGAGGAGGATATGTCAAGGGTGCAGAGCGCATAATGGGCGCTTGTCCAGCTTCAAGCCAGCACCTACAGAGAGACCAGTGCCATGGGCTCTGCAGGAGGACAACATCCGTTCCCCTTCCCATCCACGACCAAGACCTCTTGTGTTCACAGCATATGCTTTCAGGACAAATGTGTTGACTCTGAAAAGCCTTGCCATGTCTTGAAGCACAACTGCAAAACCTCTTACTTTGATATCCAAAGGGACATCCAGGAAGGCCTCATAGGAATCAGAAATGGCTTTGCAGCTGAAGCAGATGACTGGAAGGAAAAATCAAAATGCCGAGCAATGGTGAGCTGAACGATGGTACTGCTTTGTGCTCATTGTACCTGTCCTGCTAGTCCCAGGACCAGCTGTTGGGCACAGGCAGACAGAAGGGCACAGGCAGTGCCAAGGAGAGCAGTAGTTGTAGAAACATACCTCTGGATCTCAGAAAGCCTCCAAATATTTGATGGACAATGGTAGTAGATTGGGATGATATGTCCAAGCTGGAAACAAGTGGTAAGACAGAGCATTACTTCCTCCAAGCCCCGGCTGTAGGTTTTCCTTGATGAGGCCACATCAAGGAGTCCAAAGGGCTCAGAACTTTGTAAAGGTAACTTGCTTGTGCTTACTCATTGCTTGCACTCAGACAAGCTCTCTGCATGGCATTGACAGTACAGCATAAGAAGTCATGGGCATCTTCCTCCCTGCCAAGCTGAAAATGTTCTCCTATGACTAAGAAACAGGAAGTTAGCAGTTGTCTCCTACAGGAAGGGAAGAAAACCTGTCAAAGAACCTGAAATCACATACGTCTGAAACCCCTGAGAACAGCCAAAGGCAGGATGGCACTGACTGAGGAATGCAGGACCTTGTTAACATGCGCTTCCATGATGCACATCATGCAGAAGCCTTGTTGGCGACCTGAGGAGGGAGGGAGAGAAGGTCCTCTGGTTAGCAAAATATCCCTAGTGGTGGAATACTCCTCTTCTTCCACTCCCACTCCAGTGCAATATGCCACTCCTCCCAGTGTTTCAACAAGCACGGGACGTTTTAGTGCACAGAAAATGTTCTTCAGAGGAATGCTAAACTGAGGTTTTAACTTGCAGGAATAGAGACCCAGAGCTAGAAAGACGTGCCTTCATGAAGAATAAGACAGCTGGATAGGACAGGTGGCTCCTGAGTGTACAAAGAACACAAGTTCTGGGGCTGACAAAGGGCTGCTTTTCTCCTAAATCAAATTTCAGGTTCTGGGAATCCTTGGGATTTGATTAACAGATTTACAGGGAGACGTCCCTAAGAGTACTCACAGGCCTGGCTGTGCTCCCGGGAGAGCAGATAGTTGGCCAGCGGCGGGGTGTATGTCAGGCATTGCAGGACAGCATTAAGGAAGCACGTGTTGCCCACATTGCGGAGTCCTGCTCCAGCACTCTGTCTTTGCTGCCAGACCATGCAAATCTTCTCCGGGGGAAAGAGGATCCTTTGTGGCGGAGTCATTCCCTCGGCAATGACTGCAGGGAAATTCCATTTGGAAAGAGATGAAATGAGGCACAAAGGCATATTTAAACAGTGAGGTCTCTACAGGAGCACTCAGGACCATCTGCTTTAACTGCCAACCCAACAACATCAGGGGAAGCTTAAACAGTGCCATTTAAATTTACTGTTTTGGAAAAATCCATTCCCCTGTTTACGTTGCTGAGAGTCCAACAAACCCACAATCTGATTTCTGGGCCGCAGGCTACCTTCCTTTCTCAGTAGAGTTCTAGACTGAATTATCAGTGAAGCCATCCCTTTTCCTGATTGTAACTTGTTGAAAACAAGTAAATAGTGAGCACGGAAGGTAACCCAAAGGATGGCAGACCTCTCTACGAGCAATGGCAGCTTTCAAAGTCTTGTACCTAGTGTCAGAGGAGTGACAAAAGGTGTTTTCCTGGGTCTAATTGTAAACATGGGGGTCAGTTTGACTGCTCTCAGGAAACATCCCAGAGATCACTCTAGGTTGTGAGCACATCGTTCTGGGATTTGACCACCAGCCATGTCAGTTGTCTGTGGCAGTTCACAAAGTCCAAACCTGCTGGTGAAGCTATTACTCACAGGAGTCGTTCCCTGCTGTGGCCATTGCCTCTCTCAGGAAGAGAGTGCAATGCTTTAGATGACCAAGGATGTCTTTCTCTCCAGAAAGAGAACAGCACCAATCCCGTCACCTAATTGCAAAGAAATTACTGTAGCTCACTGAAAGTATAAAAACTCTAAGTAAACGCAGAACGGCATCCACCACCAAGTCTTTCAGTGGTGCTTGTAACTGCTGCTGAGCTGCAGCTCACGCCCTTATGATCAGTCGCGGGGCACCAACTCACAGCGGGTTCAAAGGCCCTTTTGAAATGCTCCAATGTATGTTACCTTCTCTGAAGAGGCCCTGCTGCTCTCCTGACACTGCTTCAGCAACAGAGCCCTCTGGCTTTCCCACCTCCTAGGAGTGACCGTCTTTCAGCCACTACTTTAACTGCTGCCTCTGCTGCTCTCCTTTTTCTGCCTCCCTCCCTCCCCCAGCAGTCAAGGTGGGCTGAGCCCATCCCCTCAGACTACAGTCACCTCCCTGCTTACCTATCCTAGGCTATGGAAAAAAACCAAGAATCAGCGAACTGGAATTCTAGCCTAGGTCATACGTGGCCAGCCTATAAAAGTTGTAACAGCTCAGCCTACAGCTAGGAAGGTATAAATCAGCCTATACTTTTATCCCATGTACCCTGCTCTATGATCTGTGCCAAAAGTCAAAGCATTACCTTTGAAAGAGGATGAAAGTTGAGGAGAAACGGTCAGTAAACAATAAACCATCCAAAAAAGGCAGGCACACAAGTAGCAAAGGAAGGAGCTGAGTTATCCCGAAGGCCAACTCTGTCCAACTGATTTTCGTTGGCGCGCTCCTCAGGATACCGGATGGGTGCCACATCTCTGCCCCTTTGTGACATGGGGTCACATGGAACCACACGGAACCACATGGGTCTTGGGCACAGGAACCCACATGGCACGTCCGCCAGGTGGAAGCCACTGCACCTCCCCCCGTGCTGGTGGCAAAGGGCTAGTCATCCTCTGACAGAGCTCCCACACCTTCCCTGAGCCACACGGCCTGAGGAGTAAAAGCCTGCTCAGGGCTGTAACTGAGCCAGGTCACAGCTTTTCTGGCCCCCAAGACACTGAGGGTTTCACTTCCACTTCTATCAGTGAGACTCTTAGCAAAGCACCTGGACTCTAATGGGTTCATTTCCAATTAATTTCATCTGCCCCCAGGGTACAGCCATGGGCTGACCCTGAACTGGGACTGCCAAAGGAACCCTTCAGAGGCTGCGCTGGGAGGACCTTGGCTGGCTGCTGGCCCCCGCCCAGCTGCTGTCTTGTCCTCAAGCTCTGAAAACGTTCCTGGATGGCTTTTTGGCAGCTTCACATTTACTCCTGCTGCTAGGGTGGGTTAGGTTTTGATCAGCCGCAGTTTTAGCCAGACTCCCACTCTGGATGGTGATAAGGGAAAATGTTAAGTTGCTGTTGAGAAAATGTTACGCTGCTATTGATAAGGGAAAATTTCAAGCTGCACAGTCTAATAAGTGAAATTTTAAGGTTCGTGTGCTGTTGCTAAGATAGCAGCTATGTGCTGGTGAGCAGGCAATGGGGAGTTGCCCAGAGGCAGCCAATGGGAAAGCTGTGTGATGGTGCGAAGGGGCAGCCAGTGGGAAAGTGTGCAGTGTAGCAAAGGGTAACCCGTAGACAACCAATGGGACACCGAGTGGACGGGCAGCCCATGAGGAGCCGTTGCCAGGGGAAGATGCTGAGGGACTGAGTGAGGTGAGAAGTTCAGAGAGAGGAAGACTTTGAGCCTTCATCCCTTACGACCACCCGAGGCAACCACCAGAGAGAAGTGCGCAGGCTCCAGGAGGCGTGTCCCGAGATTTACATAGAACACTGCCCACTCTCGGGTAGTTCAGGAAGATGTAAAAATGTGCAATGAATCTGTATGACCTAATTGTATAAAACGGAAGCTATGACGGGCGAGGGCACGCGCGTGTTAGGCGGAGCTATCCCCCGCACGTCCGGCGCCGAAATAAACAAATACCGGCTTAATAGCACCTGTGGCTATTGAGTTTTACTACTGTTGCCTTTTCCTGGCATCAATGGGTAGAGACAGTTTTGTCCCTGCTGCACTTGGCCTATGTTGTTTTGGGCTTGTTGGAAATCATAAAACTTTTCTAATTTTTTTAGTGTTCCTAATTAACTTTTTGATTAGTTGTTTTTAACACACATCATAGGCGGTGCGTTCAGCCTTAAATCAGCTTTAGACAGCATGGAGTAAAAATTGTCATAAGCTCCTTTGGGAGAACACAGCCTGGGAAAAGTACTAAAACTGTAAGTTTTGTTGAAGTTAACCCTGTTATGCTTCAGTGGAGAAAGCCTGCCAGAGAAAGATGTCCTGTTGAAGGAGGAGATCTGGAACACAAGATTTATGGACTACAAGGACCTTCTGCAGAAACCAGCAGCTAAAGAAGAAGACTAACAAAGGCTCAGCATTTGTGTCAGAAAATCCCTAGGGGAGGGAAAATATACAAAAAAGATTAAAGATATGAAGTTATTACAGTAGAAAGTGAGAAATTAATATCCACTACCACATAGAATACTAAGTAATGAAAGGGAGTGAGTGATGTAATTTGGAAGCAATGAACATTAATTTCTTTGTTTGCCAAATCTGTATAAATAGGTGAAAAGCGATGTCTTGCTGTCAGTACGGAGGCAGGATTTTTGTCAGCCACATGCGCACGCAGGGCTGCAAATAAAAGTAATCACTTGCTTTCTAACACTAAAAAGCCAATTTGTCAGAGGGTCCTATTTATCCCGACAGTTTCAGAGGTGTTTAGCAACAGGCAGTCCTCTGGACGCCTGGTGTAACCTCTGCTCAGCAGGCAGATAGTGTTTCTCATGCGCCAAGGATGCAGCTGGTTGTTATTTAACAACACTTGACCTGGCTGGTTTGGCCCCTGCCTGGAATGGGGCATCAAGTTTTACTCAGTTCTTCTCAGGACAGGTGGTTTTACTCCTGCCCAGCTCAGCACAGTTCATATGGCTCCTGCTCCACTCCGAGGTGTTTCTTCTTTTATACTTGGGGCATCCAGCTAGGGCATGACTTTGCTTGGATGGCTTTTTTCATCACGTCTTGCAGCAGCTGGTTTTATCCCTGTCATCCTTGGGGAGGCTCCTTGTGTCCCTTACCCAGACAAAGTATCTGCATTTACTCCTGCATTACACCTCTCAGGTGACTTTTTATGCCCCTGCCCTAACCTGATGTCTAGGTCCTGTATTACCGTCCCCCCAGCAGCACTTCAGGAGCTCTCTGATGAAGACAATCAACAATGGCACTCGTGAACAGTGCCTCTGCTCCTGCCTCCTGCTCATATGGGGGCATTTTAGGACGTAAACAGCTGTGCTCTGTGACCAAGCTGGTCCTACATGAGTCCCCTTTGCCCTCATCGTCAGTCCCTGAAGGTCCAGTGCGCCAGGAAGACCCCTTCTCCCCC
This sequence comes from Pseudopipra pipra, assembly GCF_036250125.1. Taxonomy (NCBI): domain Eukaryota; kingdom Metazoa; phylum Chordata; class Aves; order Passeriformes; family Pipridae; genus Pseudopipra; species Pseudopipra pipra. Next base: position 367,000 of record NC_087574.1, on the reverse strand, counting down.
TCCCTATCAGCCTTCCCATTTCCAGGCCCCAGGCCGACTCCTTTGCTCCTCACAGGCCTTGCAGGTCACAGGCACCTGCCTGCCGGGCTGGGATGGCCTCACAGCAGCACAGGGCAGCACAGCAGCACGCAGAGCCCCATCTTAATACCAAACAGACTCTTCTCCCCTGAAAGGGCCACTCCTGTTCTGTTAACGTGTTTCAAGTCTAGATTAAGATTGTTATATTGGCATGACAAACCAAGGATTAGGATGTGCCCTGGCCTGCAGAGTGATCAGGTCCAGGTGATCAGGCATCATAAGCTGAGCTGTGCTGTACAGTTCGGTGCTAAAGGGCTTACAAAATCTTGCTATGCTGGTGCTGCTTATAGAAATCTTGTGCTACTCAAATCATGGTGTTCTGGGCTATAGTGATCATACCATGATGTTAAAAAAAATGAAGCTTTAATGGTAACTGTGACTCAGTGCCATCATCATTCTGCCAAGGATATCCTGATGAACCCGTCTGTCACCGCAGTGTCAGGTGATAGCCCTGACCAAAAGGGGACAGGGGGAGGTGCAGAACAACTGTCCATAAGTGTCCCTTGGCTCAGGGGATATGCAGGGCAGCAGGGATGCGTGCTGGTCCCCTTTCCTCCTTTCCCCTTCCAGGTGACACTGGCCAAGGCCCCAGCACCTGCTGCCACGAGCTGTACACAGCTCCCCTGATGTTCAAGGTCTGACAAGTTTAATAAAACAGCTCCCACCAGAGATTTGGTCTGATCCCCCTGGTCTGAGGGGAAACTGTGTCTATGGGGGAGGAAGGTATGCTTTCTGCACCTCATTTTTGTACCTCATCAAAACCACTTCAAGATTTGGACAAAAATCAAAGGATAAGCAACCAAGAAGGCTCCTGATAGCCTTAAACAAAAGAGATGTTGGATCCTGATTGCTCCCTTTGGGCTAGAATAGTCCCATTCCCTGTCAGAAAACTGCCTGAAGCCAGACACAGTCCCATGGAGAGCTCAGCCCTGCACTTGGCCGCTGGAGCTGTTCTGCAGCTCACGCCGCCTGACAGGGTGGCAACAGAGCCCCTCTGCTCCCTGTAGCTCAAAGCTAGTGGGCTCTGGGCACAAAGGGGTGAGGCCAGGAATGGGCGGGGGAATCCAGAGCAAGGGGCTACGGGGATCGTGTCGCTACTCTGAAGGGGACCTTCCATGGGCAGTCAATGGTATTGATTTCGGAGCGGGCCGTAGGGGTGCGTGGGGAGAGCTCTCGACTCTGCGGTTCCTCGCGTGTCTGACAGGGCGTCTTGGGAGGCACTGGAGTTCCCCCAGCTGCTCCAGATCCAAAGCCCTGAGATTTCCTTCTTTCCTTCCCTTCTTCCCTCCCCAGGGTCTCCTGTGGTGTTCTTCTGGCATTGGGCGTAGCAGGAGTCACCCCCAGGGCTCTGCATGGGGCAGGCTGGGTTGTGGCAGCCTAAAAATGTGTAATTAATAAGGAAATTGTAGATTTTGCATATAAGTTGTTGTATTGTATTGTACTGTATGTATGTTCTGTCCTTTCATTGGCTGATATTTGACGCAGTACCGTATATGGTTATGTTCGGCCCCTATCTCCTACGATTGGTTGTAATTTGCATGCTCCACCTAAACCCCATCTTCTGTTCCAGTGCCTTCCTTACCCACCTTATTTAAGGCTGGAGCCATTTTGCGCAGTGCTTTTTGTGCCCTTTTGTTCCTCCCTTTAAGCAGTTCAGTTGCCCCGCTACTTTTATAACAAAATCGCCTTACCAGCTGCACCCAGAAAAGTTGGGGAGGTCTTTATTCAAGCGCTGACCTCCGCACTGGGTGGTACCTGCTACTGCTCAGGTGATTGGACAGAGCCATTTGTTGGTGTGAGTTTGGCATTCCCCACCCAAACTGCTACAGGAGTGCCAAGCCATTCTGAGGAATGGGGAGTTGTTACGAAGACTTGACCGGAGCCCTGCTTAGAGGGGCTGGGAGAGGTCCAGCAGCATGGAGTGAGCCTGGCCAGTGCAGAGGGGCCCCGAGCAGGAGGTGAAATCTCTTGCAGAGAGGCGCCACTTGCCACAACAGCAAACGGGGAAATCTTCCTCTCCCTTCAGGTCAGAGGTAGAAGTGGGTGTGATCAGTGGTGTTCAATCCCCCTGCAATGTGGAGGTGTAACGGCGGAGGGGTTCAGACAGAAATGCACACAAATCAATACGATTGGCAAAAATGTCCGCTTTATTAGAGGAAAAGCAGCTTATATGCTGCTTGTGATGCAGAGACATGTGATTCTTTTTCAGGTTACATTGGATACATAAGGTAAACACACTGAGCTGTACATTACTAATTGGACCACACCAGGTGTCCATAAAACTTGTTTTCCTGCCAGCATAACTCCTCCGTCACCCCGGCACAGGACCTGCAGTCATATTAGTGGCGCAGTATTTTTTTTACTGTCTGCACCCAGCCATGCCAAGGTGAAGGTCGCAGAAATGCAATGGAAACTGTTCACACAGTTTCTGTCCTCCGACAAATCCCCCGTTGAAGTTTGAACAGTTTAAATTGCATTTCTGTAACATTCCTTATTGTATCTATAACATCTCAATAAGCGCAAACATACAACAACACCACCATCACCAATAAACTCAACAACCTATTGACCCTAAGATGTGTGCTCTCAAAGTGTGCCTAAAAGTGCTTCTTTAAATGTAGGGTTTATTCTTAAAACTTCCACTCTGTTCAGAACATCCTTGGAAATGGAACTCCATTAAACTCTGGGCCATATGTCTTCTGTTATTCTTTTTCACCCCTTGGCCCTTGAATAACACAATGACATGATCGTATATTAACACTGGATCTTCCGTTTCTATTGCACTCTTTGCATACCATTCTATTGCAGCCCGGAGAGTTTGTTCAGGATTTCTTGCCATTTTATGGAAAGGTATCGGTGTATTTGTTTATCCAAAAGTGTTTGTGTAAGTGAATATTCACACACATACATGCATACATTTTCATTCATTCACTTTCACACGGTGGCCACCATCATTCAAACACACTTCACACACACATACTTTTGAATCTCATTTTACTGTCTCATGAGTTACGAAACCATACTAATTCTCTAGTACCTTATGGTGTTAAAGCTTCTCCACCAAACAGGTGAACTTTCCTCCACCAATACCCAGTGAATAATCTAAGATCTTAACCTTCTATAATTATATGCTTAAACATACTAAAAAATTGTGCTCCGACAAAACTAAAAATACTGTGCCTTAACAACACTAAAATGTGCTCATAATGCTGACAAATTGTGCTCCTGTTATACTTACTTTAAAGTTCGTACACTCTCTTAAATCCTTAATTTCACGTGCTTAAAAAAAAATATACAAAAATATACTAAAAAGGTGTATATGACTAAGAAAAACTATGCTTATAATACCAAAAAGAATTGTTCTCCAAAAACTGTGTTCTAACAATATTGAGGAAACTGTTAGCCACAACAGCTCCTGATGTTACCATTGTTACCTGCAGAAAACAGCATCAACCTTGTTCTTTCTTTCCAAGGTTTCATTCATCATGCAGGCAGCTACCAACACCTGTGTACAAAAAAAAACTTAACATATGAAACAACTTTTGCAAATGAACTGAGGGGGTTGCCACCTGTTCTCTCCCCGTTTCTGTCTTGCAAAAGTGTTTTACAAATTCTTAAATCACTGACCCCTATACCAAATACATAGCATTGTCTGGCAACTTGGTAGTAGTTTTCAAACTGGACAAGCAATTCACCCTTTCAAAGTTTTTCTAGTTTGGATATGATATAGAATTTTACCCCAAAAATTGTTATTGCACAATCACATATAATCTTGGGAAGACTCGTAAGCCAAAAGGTTTCTGTCATATGATGATTCCAAATAAATCTTGCTACCCACTGTAACACTACTGAGATGAAACACAAATACAAGCACTGCAAAATAGTTAATGTCTGATGTAGAGTTCCCAAACCACACCAGTCTGCCTGATCTTCACAAACATCACTGGTGTGACATGAGCAGCACAGAAACAGATCGTTGTATACAGCGACAACCCTTAGGCCTCAGGATGTTAAAAGTTCTATAGTTTTCCATTGTCTTCCTTTCCCCTTAGTGACACGTCTGCCCTATCTCAGTCGAGAAATCATCTTCTAAATCCGCATCTAAACAGACATTCCTCTGCTCCACAGTTTGCACAGGCAACACGGAGACAAAAGGTGTTTTTCGCAGAGTGTGATCTTTTGGCAGCTCTGGATGAGTTGTGGGGAGAGAATCCTCCTCTGTCCTAGATACCAGTGACAAGCAGTCTGCAGTGGAGCTGCTTTCCAAACAGCTGAATGTTTGTGTACATTCAGTGGTAGACCTATTTCTGTTTTCTCACTTTTTCCTCTTTGGCAAAGGCTGTTTGTTTCAAGTTGGCTGCCAGAATGCAGGAGTGCTTTTGATTCCTGAGTATGTTCTACCTCAGTGCTGGCTTCCTGCAGTTCATCTTTGTCCACTTCTTCATGCATCAGGCACAGATTTGTATTAAACTCACATTGAACTTCACAAGCTACAATATTAGTAGGTTTCTTTGGATTCTGAGATACACTAATGTCTTTAAAATCCTTTCCACTGCTGTCTTCAGTTACACTTTGGGCTTTGGCTTCTGGATTGTCAGGTAAACTTTCAATCTGTCCGGGTGTAATTTCCAATATATTTTTTTTTTTCTAAGTTGATTGCACTACTGGTTAATTGGTTAATTATTTCTGCATCACTGTATGTTTGAATTCATAATGATTCAGTGAAGACAAGTCTTCATCCTTGGATTCATATTCTTTGTGAGATATGAATGAAAGCACCTCTGGCATAACCTCTGCCAAACTATCTGTGTTTGTTTCCATACAGATTATCTCTTTTTCAGACATCTCTACTGGTGCTGCAGATTGGCTGTAACTTGCACTGGCAGCAACAGCTGAAGGGTGACATCAATATGGTGTCTCCTGTGAGGAAAAAATCTGTCTCTGTTGTTACGTCTTCTGCAGATATTTGTCCATAATCCGTTTCTTGCATAGTTTTCAAATTACTCTCCCCAGACCTGAGGAGACAGTCTGTAACAGTTGATTCTGCTCCATGTCCAGCCAGTGTCTGAAACTCATAGCTGCTTACTAGAGAGCAGTTCTTATTTGCTAAGTCACTGAGAAAGAAACCTTCATCACAACGTGTTGGTATTTTTTGTATTGGCAAAAGCTGCCCATGGTTTCCAAATTGGATGTGTTTTACTGCAGATGTCTGTGTTGAGGTCATGTTAAGAGCAAGTCCCATAGAAGATTCAGCAGTAGATGCACTGACAGATGCACTTCCCCTGCCTGAATCTGTCACACTTAATTGTGCCATCAAGTTATTATAGTCATTGTCAAGCTCATCTTTTGAAAAAGTTCGCATTTAAGTCTATGACAGTGAAAAAATACTGTTTGATCATTCTGTTTGATACTCAGCCTTAAGCTACATGTGCAGTTCAGAAGGATATAGAAGGCCAGATTCCAGCTTGCAGCCGGTTCCTTAGATGTGATCTACGTCATCTGCTCGTATTTTTAGTTCTTTTATCTATGAAATTTCGGTAAGAGAACAAAATTCACAACATAAGCAGCACAAAGGAAAACAAATAACTAGTTGTAAGAACATGTAACTCCATAATCGTGGAACAACAGCACAGAACAGGTAAAAACTACACCTGTTATATTAAAATCCTAAATCACTCACAGGTTTTAATTAATTTCCCGAATGTAAAGCTAACTAAATCTAGCTTTGAGATCGTTATATTGGGAGGCAAACTAGAAAAATTTTACTAAATTCAACCTGACTCTAGTAACTCAGCTTTATTGCAATCTCTACTGATTTCCTGACAGATTATCATGTGGTCTCCAGACATTTCTGCTTTATAAATCAAATGGGCATAAAAAGTTCTAATTCACGCATCAATAGTTTTGGAAAAGTGTAATTTAGCAATCTGCTCTTTTATCGGTATAAACACACACATTTTGCATCTTGTTAGGTTATTTTAAAAATAATCTGAAATTCATGTAGTATAACTGTTGACATAACATCAGTGCCAAGAGAGATAAGTCAAACTTCACAGCATAGTGTGTGCCTGAGTAGTGTTTTTAGAAAAGCAATTAGGCTGTATGCTATATCAGCAGTTATAAAACATTTAAAAACATATAATACGTTTCATTTGACCAAACTGCTCTGTACATACTGTACGAATCCACGACAGAAGATATATATTAAAATCTGAAAAAAAAAAATGTACTTGCTGCTATGTTATAAATAGAATATTAACAATTGCTTAAACAGCACATGAAATGCAACTCAAAGTTGCAACTCTGTCATAAACACAGAAGAAAAAAAGAAAGGAAAAAATAATGAATTCACTAAGCTTGACCAAGGAAAAGAAATAGTATCAGACAGGAATGTAAACTAAACATCCAAATGTTAAAATCAGCTGAGTAAACCTTTTTAAATACAATTCTAAAGATGTGATTTCCACTGTCACAATAACTTCTCAGTTTATAACAGGAAGATAGAGAGATGTTTTACCTAAGAATTAAGGAAATCCTCAGCCTGCTAGCTTTCCATTTATCTTATTTGCAGATTTGTAGGTTTTGGTCTATAAGTTCTACTCTCTCCCTAGTCCTGAGAAACTGCTGGAGGTGGTTTGAGTCCCACCCAGTTGCTAAGCAACAAATGATCTCTATTGTGTGAACCTTATGTCTCCTGCTAAGACTGAACACGAAATTTGGGCAGAAGGTCTTTACAGGGGTAAAATGTAACTAAAAACAAGGCAATTCACTAAAGCTTTTATATAAAGATTCATTCTCTGGGAAACTCTTAAAATTTCTTGCATGCTAACTTTTAGTAAAACACAATCTTTTAGTTTTAAGTTATCTACAAGTGAGTAGAAGGACTAAAGAGAGAGATTCTGCTTTCTGTTCTCAATTACTGACATGCCTGGATTCTGCGGGGCAACTCCCCCGCAAGCCAGTCACCGCCGAGCTGCTGTTCCCCGGGCTGCTCCGTGCGCCGTGCAGCTCCCGGGGATGCCCGCAGAAGTCTGGCTGGCTCTGCAGAAGTAGCTGTCGGCGTTGCCTCTGTCGCTGAGGTGCCTCTGTCGCTGAGGTGCCTCTGTCGCTGAGGTGCCCCTGCCGCCGAGGTGCCCCTGCCGCCTTTTGCCGTGGCTGCCAGCGCCGCCTCCCCCACGGCCGAGCCGGCGCAGCGGCAGCCCCAGCGCGCAGCTCCCAGCCCTGGCGCGCGGCCCCAGCGCCCGCACGCCGGACTCTGGCAGCTGTTTGAGTAATCCTAAAGGGAATTTTTATGCTGTTATGTGTACCCGAGACACTCTAACGGGAGGAAATTCTCCCGGACTCTCACCTCTGGCTTTTAACAGTTACTAACAAACGTATGGCCGCTTCTCCACACACACACAAGCACGGTACCGTTAACAATACAGTGAGCTCACAACAACGTTGGACACACAACACAATTAGCACGAGAGTTAACAAAAAATACGGAAAGGCAGTTCTCTAGCCTGCCTCTCCTGTCAACGAGAAGTGGCACTTTTTCGGTGTTGCTCGTTGTGCTAATAAAGCATCTTCCAATGCAAGGCCCAATAGCTGCTACTTTCTTTCATATGTACCACACCTGGAAACGGCATGGTTCGTCTTTTTTTTTTTTTTTTTTTTCCCGAAAACAGCGTCTGTTGCCATGGCAGCGATCCACAGTGGCTTTCTTCCGGGTTTCGTGGAGGCTTCAGGCGCCAGCGGTGCAGCGCCATCTAGGGACGCGGAGGCTCCCAGCAGTGCCGGTCCAGTTGGCACATGCGCAGTAGCAGGCACAGTGAGGAGCGACACTGCCGACTGCGCAGCCGCAAGAGAGAGCGGTGCTGCTGGCACGGCTCCAGCTTCGTTCGCCGCCGCTAGTGATGTTCCTGCAGCCCCTACACGTCCTGCTGCTACATGCACGGTGCTAAACGGAGGTGATCTCGCTGCTTCTAAGGGTCCTAGCATTCGCAACATCGCAGCCGCAGGCACGGGGATCCCCCCTACAGCAGACCGAACGGGGCGGGGACCCACCGTAGTCCCGCCATCTCCCGACAGAGCCGTCCGAACCTTCATGAGTTCCCGTCGCTCAGAACTTAACTCTCGTAGCGACTGAACTGCCAGACGCCAAAGCAGAGTACACGTTCTAGGGGCTCCTGACCCCGTAGAGATCTCGTCCCAAAAGAATTCCTTTATAGCGTCCCTTGTGGACACCTGAAAGGCGGTTCGAGCAGCGGGAAGTAGAGTCCTCGCTCTCACCCATGCCATCAACCCCTTAGGGGCGGTTCCATCAGAAACAGGCTCTCCTAGAGAGAATATATATCGGAGGAGCGTTTCCGCGGCCTCATCCCCTTCGGATGCCGCGGGCCCCATGCTCTCTCCCTCGGTCGACTCACCGGGCCAGGGTGAGATTCCTCTGTACCATGCGCATGGCTTTGTTCCGTGATGCCGGGGACAGCATCACCTCCCACGACCGCTTCGGTCAGCTCCTGCCGTTCGCCTCGCGTCCCTGCAGAACTCGACGAAGTAGAACTCCCTGCTAAACGGGCGCCAGATAACGGCGGAGGGGTTCAGACAGAAATGCACACAAATCAATATGATTGGCAAAAATGTCCGCTTTATTAGAGGAAAAGCAGCTTATATGCTGCTTGTGATGCAGAGACATGTGATTCTTTTTCAGGTTACATTGGATACATAAGGTAAACACACTGAGCTGTACATTACTAATTGGACCACACCAGGTGTCCATAAAACTTGTTTTCCTGCCAGCATAACTCCTCCGTCACCCCGGCACAGGACCTGCAGTCATATTAGTGGCGCAGTATTTTTTTTACTGTCTGCACCCAGCCATGCCAAGGTGAAGGTCGCAGAAATGCAATGGAAACTGTTCACACAGTTTCTGTCCTCCGACAGAGGTGGAGATCCAAACAACCTATAAACAGACTGGCTCGAGCAAGGAAAGGCTGGGATGCTGCAACAATTATTGTGGCATGGTACTAAGGCAGGCCTGGTAAATCCAGATCAGATGCTCTGGCACCTCTGTTAGGAGGCAAAGTCATCCCAAGGGCTGGAGGCTTCTGCCCAGATGATGTCAGGAGGGGCTGCACTCACTGGTGTCTCTGAAGGTGTGAATCTCTCTGTGATTCTCCTGGTTCTTGTGGCATTTCCCAAACAACATGGGCAGGAGGAGGGCTTTGCTGTCGCTTGTGGGAGAAACCTGCCTCTGGCTTTAGAGTGTTTTGAGAAAGTCCAGGTCAGACCTGCTTCATTTTCTGATGAGGGAAGCTGTCTTCCTCCATAGGCTGAAAAGGCCAGGAGCAAGTTACCATGTGTGTACATTCACATACTTTCCTTTTGCTGTGCATAGGGGCTTTGGTCCCGTGGAAATGCATGGGGCAGAGGACAGGGGACCTTGGGATCAGGTGGCAATCTTGGCTACTGGAATGTTTCAGGATTCTTGTCTGCAAGCTGCAGTTGAGTGCGTCATATCACTACTGAACCAGAGATGCTCACCTGCTGCTCCCATCAAGTGGACTTGCTTTTGGGGGTCTTGTATTCCTTTCTTATTGTCTTTCACGAATCCAGGGAAGAATGTGTGCGATCTTCTGGTTCTTCCCCTCACCTAGTCCCCCAGCTGCTTTTTTGAAGGCCTCTTGCAGAACCTGATACTGAAGCAGTGCTTTCAGGGTTACCCAGGGACTCCGAGAAACTGGAGGGGGAGAGATCACGGATTCAGTGCTGCTTGTGGTCAGGGACTAACGGAATGGCAAGCAGCTGGCTCACTGGAGAGAGATATCCCATTTCTAGCTAAATGAAGCTGAATCTCTTATCCACAAACTTCTGATTCAAGTCCAGGCAGTTCTCTCTAGACTGGCCAATGAGGCTGATGATGCCTGAGACCAAATCTTCCTTCCTGGGGCATTTCAAAAGAGCCAGCCATACTGAAATCAGGAGCTTTTCTACATGTGCTTGATGAGCTCAGCTGCCTCAACATCTGTAAGTTTTCTTTTTTCAGACCCCATTGACGATGTGCATGGTGACCTCCTGGGATCCCATGGCAAAATGAACCTTCTTTGCACCTGCGAGTGTAGCATCTTCACCTTGCACTCCCTTCCTGGAGCAGTAGGTGCTGGCACAGCAGCCATTCATCTCCAAGGAGTCCCCAGGGTTGTGAGGGGGGATGAAGCTAGGTGGACAGCAGATGGCAGTCAGAGGCCATGGAACAGGTTGGACATGAGCTTGGGGAGACCAAGTGAAGTTCATCCCATATTAAAAGCCTCTATGGCCCACGAGGAGACAGCAAATCTCCCTCTGGAGAGCCTAGGTCAGGAATATACCCGCATCCATCATCGTAATGTCTCTCCATCTTGTTTGCAGACAAACCTCCTGTTAAAACTGCCAGAGCTTCCAAGCTGACTGCAGGCAGCAGTTGTAGAGCCCACGGCACCAGCTCATAGGTCAGCAAGGAGTGCCTTTCAGATGCTGCCTCTCTCCCTTGTAGATCTCTTTGTGCTGCCCCAGTCTTTCTGATCTGCCTCATCCTTGACTTCTCCACCCTGCTCCCTGCCATTGCTTGAGAAGGAGTTATCTGCAATGCCTTTGGCCACCGGGAGCCCAGAGACTGAAGCTTTCCAGCAAGAGCCCCAGGCCTGTACAGCACCTGTAAATTTCCCTTGTAAGAGCACGATCATCTTTCAGCCCAGTGTTTATTTAGCCTCATTGTCTATGTTGTACAATGTGGCTGCTTCAGAGAGCCCCTGTGGTCCTTCCACCTCTCTCTGCCTGGCCTGGCTGTCCTCAGGACATCTTGCCAAGCTCTCGTGTGGTGCTGCTGACCCCTGGGCTGGTGTCATATATCTTTTCTAGAAGATGATTTTTTTCAGCAAACGCCCTGTGGAGGACAGCAAAGCTGCAGAGATGAGCCCACATGTCAGGAGAGAGCCTGGCTGTCCCAAGAGCTGGTGCTGTTGGGGGCCAAAACTGCCCCTGGTCTCACCCCATCCCAGTCAGCAGTGGGATATCGGGATTGAACTGTGAAGTATGTTACCTCCTCGTCAGCATCCCTGTGGGGTGGGGAAGACAGGGCAGGGGAGCGGCTGGATGGTGAGAGAAGGGCTTCCAGGTGTTCTGGATGAGATGTAGCAAAGCCATGGGGGCCATGTGCTGCTGCAGCCCAGCCTTCCTGGGTGCACTTCAGGAAAAGTGTTCTAAGAAAGACCTTCACTCAAAGCAATGGCCTTGGGTTTTCTGACTGCTTTTCCCAGAGGAAGCAGCATGTCAGCAAAGGAATCAAAGCTCAGGGGATTTCCAGTGAGAAGGACACTGGGAGGGGTATGTATTCTTGGGTATGTATTCTTCCATCCCATAAAATGAGAAAAGATGGGCCGGAGTGAGAGGTGAGGTTTTTCCAAAGTCTGCTCATCTCTGATGTCTCCCCTCCCTGGCATGGTGGGATCCAGTGCCTCCGGTGCAGACCCGAAAGCTGTGCTGCACATCCGGAAGGTGATTGTCCTGCTTCTGGTCAGGACAGTGTTAATTTTGGCAGTATCCAGGAGGGGGCACAGCCAGGACATAGAGGTTATTCCTCATTTTGTCAAGGATGGGGGAAGGGGTCTCTTCCAGGTTGTGTGCGTGGTGGCAAAGTTGGGCACCAACTGGTGAGCAATCATGTGTGAGTCATTTGCCTCCCTTGTACACTCTGTTATTAGTATTGTTTCTGTTACTGTTCTGTTGCTGTACTGTTTTCTTATTTCATTGCCTTTTCCAGTAAGTTGTTCTTATCTCAGCCTGCGATCTTTACCTTTTGTGCCTCCAATTCTCCTGTCCAGCCTGCCTCAGGACGGAGGGGGAGTGGGAAGGCAAGGAGGAGTGGGAAGTGAGCGAGTGGCGCACGATTTGCATGGTTTCAGTGAGAACACTAAATGATGGAACACCCGTCTTAAACACATCATCGTGGCTAGGCTTCTCGAACGAAGATTTAAGATGGCTCTATCCATATTTGTTACAAGCACGCTGGTGGCTTATGAGGCCAATGCGAGATAGACATATCCGATTGCAAAAGGCACAGCAGAAAGACTCCCTAGGTGGTATATTCTGCAAGACATGATTCTTTCTGCCTTGTCTTTTCTCCTCGAGAGTGATTCTGCGTGCGTTCTCAAAGGAAACAGCAGCGTTAGAGATGGTGTGTCTCCAGGCCTCCCGATTTGAGGCCAGAGTAGACCAGTCATGTTAATTGATATGGCCGAGGCTGAGATGTTTGTAGCTATAATTGTCTACAACGTGGAATAAATAATTCTGATTACAGTATTTTAGTATTTCTTATTTTATTATTTTAATAATATTTCTTATAACATTACTATCTATTGCTGAATATATATAACATGTAATAATGTATTATAAAGTATTACTTCTCTCTATATTTCTATATTATATTTCTATATCTATTTCTATATTTCTATACATATTTCTCTCTATATATTCTGTATTTCTCTATATAATTCTATATTTCTATATATATTTCTCTCTATATATTCTATATTTCTATATATATTTCTATATTTCTAATAATATCTCTATATTATTATAACTATCATCTACTTAGATAAATCATTCACTCAGGTTTGAGTAGGCGTGTCGAAAACAAGGATGCCTTGGCTAATAAACGCAGTGCTAGTCTTCCATTCTGCTTGAGCCAGGGCCATAATCCAACGCCATCATTGCCAGAGTGCCCTGAATGCTTGTCTGACGTGAATCTCTGGGGCGTGGAAACCCTCCTCTTCTTCTCTGAAGGGCGGTAGTCTGTGTGCTGCCCAAACTGGCTGTGGCGATCATAGCCCCGCCATGTTGATCTTCTCTGCTCTCTCTGCCTCTGTCGGGTTTGCTCCTGAGCAGCCCGGAGCATGAGAGCCTGCTTGGAGCTGGCTTTGGAGGGCCCTGGAACTGCAGTATTCACTAAGACTTGGTCACAACGTGGAGGACTTGTTCTCTGCCTCTTTCTCTTCCGCAGTGAGCGGTCATAGTCTGTGTACGGCACAAACCGGCTGCGAAGGTTGTAAGTTCCCTGCACAGATCTGCTTGGCTCCCTCTGCCTCAGCAAGGTTTGCTCCTGAGCAGCCCTGGGAGCGGGAGCCCACCGGCAGATCCTCTTGGAAGGCCTTGCAGCTGTGCTATCCCTAGGACCACGGTCACGACTTGGAGGACCAGTTCTTCTCTCTGAAGAGTCATCATAGTCTGTGGTGTCCACAGACCAGCTGCGGAGATCCCTGCCCCACAGAGGGGATCTGCTCCGGGACCGCTCCCTACCAGTGTCCTTCCTGCAAAGGTTGTAAGTTCCCCGCACAGATCTGCTTGGCTCCCTCTGCCTCAGCAAGGTTTGCTCCTGAGCAGCCCTGGGAGCGGGAGCCCACCGGCAGATCCTCTTGGAAGGCCTTGCAGCTGTGCTATCCCTAGGACCACGGTCACGACTTGGAGGACCAGTTCTTCTCTCTGAAGAGTCATCATAGTCTGTGGTGTCCACAGACCAGCTGCGGAGATCCCTGCCCCACAGAGGGGATCTGCTCCGGGACCGCTCCCTGCCAGTGTCCTTCATGCCCTGCAAAGAGAGCTGTGGAGAGTTCCTGCCCTTTTCTCCTGAAAGGATCAGAGCAGTGGGGAACCCCTACAAGTTCTGGGACAGGACAGTTTGGGGCCTCCAAAAGGCTCTTTTGGAGGGCTACTAAGACCAAAAGGCCAGAGGCGCACAAAAGGGATGGATCCAGGTGGGATGCTTTGAGAGGGAGCAGCGTTGTGGCTGGGAAGAAAGGTGCGGTGTGTGAGGGACAGAAGAGAAATGCTAAGATCCCAGAAAGAAATCCACTATTCCTCTGATGCCCTGACCCACGACCCCAAAGTTACCTTAGTCCTACCAGTCAGACCCTGTGGTCCAACAGAGCCCGCCTGCTTGCTGCTGGCCGCACACTGACTGAGGAAGGAAGGGGCATGTGATGGTGCCAGTGAGGAAGAAGCCCTTTCTCCAATTCTCAGATCCGAGCATCTGGAGAAAAACAAAAGAGTGATCTCAGTTTAGAGCTGTTGTTGCAACCTCCTCTGGGGTTCAGTCATTTTCTCAGAGAGGTTTCTATGACAGAGAGAAGACTTAACCAAGGACACTAATGGGAAACTCAGCTAGGGTCTTCCCACCAAGTTTGCCTCTGTCCCAACAAAAACCTCATCTCTATACCTCCCACAGCCTCCATTTCATAAATTCACAGATTTGTTTGGGTTGCAAGGGACCTTTAACTTTATCTTGTTCCACCCCGCTGTGGTGGGCAGGAACACCCTCCACTATTCCAAGGTTTCTCCAAGCCCTGTCCAACCTGGCCTTGAACACTTCCAGGGATGGGGCACCCACAGATGCTGTGGCAACCTGTGCCAGTGTCTCAGCAGCCTTACAGCAAAGAATTCCTTCCCAATATCTAATGTAAACCTGCCCTCTGTTAGCTGAAAACTGATAGCCTTCATCCTGTCACTACATTCCCTGACAAATGGTGCCTCCCCATCTTTCCTGGAGGTCCTCTTTAAGTCCTCTTATCTACAAGAGTCAACATCAGAGACCAGGCAAGTAGCAGATTACATCCGGGCCGCAGCCTGAAGCCCAGTAAAGGACAGACACGGAGTAGTTCAGATTTGACAGCACTGAATGATGCAGGTAGTAATTTCATTTGATGAGAAAAACACTCAGGAAGGTGAGAAGCACAACTGCAAATGAGGAAAAGGAAATGTATTCTGAACATATTTGAATCCTGGTTATTACCTGGCATAGAACAGCAGGTAGGCTTGCTGCCTGAGAACTGTGTCAATGGAACACAGCTCCACAGATTCATCGTCCATCCGGTACCACAATCCATTGCTGGCCTGTAAAAAAAAGGCAAGGATCTCTCCATGGTTTCTCTCCAAAAACACAGGTAGGAAACTGCCAAACCGAGAGCATGTCAAAACAAATGCAGTCCAGCCACTAAGGAGGCCTCCTGCCCCAAAACTTTGGCTGTCAGTAACACTGACAGGAAAGTTTATCTTCCCCAGCACACATTTTTCCCCATTGGGAAGGAAGTTGCTCTTTTACCTTTGTGTAGCAGAAATAGTGTCCTCCATGACAGCTGACACCACTGTGCACCAGGACAGCATATAAGGAGTAGAGGAGTGCTTCTCCATCTGCCTGAGACATGTATGGGCGAAGATCCAAGTACTCCGGATACTCTACAACCTATGGAGAGACCAAGAGGGCTCAGAAAAGACCCTGGTCTGTGACATGAAATAGCCTACCAAGTGCAGGGGCCAGTCCAGGTGTATCAATACATCTCTGGGGCTCATGAGCACTTGGTTTTCCATAAAGCAACATATAATCGTTTGGGGGGCAGGAAACCCTTCTCAGTCAAAGCAGCCCTATCAGAGCACAGTGCTTGCCTGTCTTCCCACAGGAACTTTCCACTCCCCAGAAGGGACCACAAAAAACCCAACACAAGCAGCTTGTGACAAGCATACTGCTTTAGGAAATCTGCCTCTTGAAGAGAAAGCTGCACACCAATAGTGTACACACCTTGCTGATCTTCCCACCAGTGAAGCAGTCAAACCTCTTCAGACACACAGTGAGAACCTTGGGTGCACGGTGGACAGTGAACCTCTTAGTGGCGGCAACATTCTTCTCACACCTTGAAACCAAGCACAGAGCACAGCGCTGAAATGCACCCTATCTTCCACCAAGGCAGTCAGACAACCTTTCTTGTCTCGTGCATCCTTATGCTATTTTAAGGCAATTCGGTGCCATATTTAAAACAAACAAACAAACAAACAAACAAACAAAAAACCCCCACCCCCCCCAAAAACCAGACAGAAAAACCTGTGTCTCATCAGTGTGCAGTAAACTTCCACGATGACTTCTGCTCAATGACTTGTAGCCCCCTCACACAGAGTCTAGTGTTAATATGTTGTTAGTAATCATCTTACTTGCTACATTTAAAGCAGTTTTCACCATCCAGGTGCTCAGGTGTTACAAAGTCCTCCAGAGCTGCAGTGAGGGATGAGGCTGCCTGGAGAATTGAGAAATTGGTGCACTGAGCTACAGCAAATGCCCTGGCCCAAACATTTTCCAGGAGCTGACAAGAAAACCCCTGTAGCTGATGCTGAGGAGACCCGCCATAAATCTGCAAGCTATATCCAGAAGGAGTCAGAAAGGGAGTGTGGTGCTGAACATTTCCCCTGTCCCAGAGGTTCTCGGGGCAATCAAGAGCTCCCTCTCTGTACCGCCTGCCATTGAGCTACTGATGTTATGTAGGGTCATCAGTAGTGAAAACAATCCAACCCATCAGCCTGGAAGCCAGACAGGTGTTGAAGGAGGGCAAAGGGAAGAAGGAGGAGGATATGTCAAGGGTGCAGAGCGCATAATGGGCGCTTGTCCAGCTTCAAGCCAGCACCTACAGAGAGACCAGTGCCATGGGCTCTGCAGGAGGACAACATCCGTTCCCCTTCCCATCCACGACCAAGACCTCTTGTGTTCACAGCATATGCTTTCAGGACAAATGTGTTGACTCTGAAAAGCCTTGCCATGTCTTGAAGCACAACTGCAAAACCTCTTACTTTGATATCCAAAGGGACATCCAGGAAGGCCTCATAGGAATCAGAAATGGCTTTGCAGCTGAAGCAGATGACTGGAAGGAAAAATCAAAATGCCGAGCAATGGTGAGCTGAACGATGGTACTGCTTTTTGCTCATTGTACCTGTCCTGCTAGTCCCAGGACCAGCTGTTGGGCACAGGCAGACAGAAGGGCACAGGCAGTGCCAAGGAGAGCAGTAGTTGTAGAAACATACCTCTGGATCTCAGAAAGCCTCCAAATATTTGATGGACAATGGTAGTAGATTGGGATGATATGTCCAAGCTGGAAACAAGTGGTAAGACAGAGCATTACTTCCTCCAAGCCCCGGCTGTAGGTTTTCCTTGATGAGGCCACATCAAGGAGTCCAAAGGGCTCAGAACTTTGTAAAGGTAACTTGCTTGTGCTTACTCATTGCTTGCACTCAGACAAGCTCTCTGCATGGCATTGACAGTACAGCATAAGAAGTCATGGGCATCTTCCTCCCTGCCAAGCTGAAAATGTTCTCCTATGACTAAGAAACAGGAAGTTAGCAGTTGTCTCCTACAGGAAGGGAAGAAAACCTGTCAAAGAACCTGAAATCACATACGTCTGAAACCCCTGAGAACAGCCAAAGGCAGGATGGCACTGACTGAGGAATGCAGGACCTTGTTAACATGCGCTTCCATGATGCACATCATGCAGAAGCCTTGTTGGCGACCTGAGGAGGGAGGGAGAGAAGGTCCTCTGGTTAGCAAAATATCCCTAGTGGTGGAATACTCCTCTTCTTCCACTCCCACTCCAGTGCAATATGCCACTCCTCCCAGTGTTTCAACAAGCACGGGACGTTTTAGTGCACAGAAAATGTTCTTCAGAGGAATGCTAAACTGAGGTTTTAACTTGCAGGAATAGAGACCCAGAGCTAGAAAGACGTGCCTTCATGAAGAATAAGACAGCTGGATAGGACAGGTGGCTCCTGAGTGTACAAAGAACACAAGTTCTGGGGCTGACAAAGGGCTGCTTTTCTCCTAAATCAAATTTCAGGTTCTGGGAATCCTTGGGATTTGATTAACAGATTTACAGGGAGACGTCCCTAAGAGTACTCACAGGCCTGGCTGTGCTCCCGGGAGAGCAGATAGTTGGCCAGCGGCGGGGTGTATGTCAGGCATTGCAGGACAGCATTAAGGAAGCATGTGTTGCCCACATTGCGGAGTCCTGCTCCAGCACTCTGTCTTTGCTGCCAGACCATGCAAATCTTCTCCGGGGGAAAGAGGATCCTTTGTGGCGGAGTCATTCCCTCGGCAATGACTGCAGGGAAATTCCATTTGGAAAGAGATGAAATGAGGCACAAAGGCATATTTAAACAGTGAGGTCTCTACAGGAGCACTCAGGACCATCTGCTTTAACTGCCAACCCAACAACATCAGGGGAAGCTTAAACAGTGCCATTTAAATTTACTGTTTTGGAAAAATCCATTCCCCTGTTTACGTTGCTGAGAGTCCAACAAACCCACAATCTGATTTCTGGGCCGCAGGCTACCTTCCTTTCTCAGTAGAGTTCTAGACTGAATTATCAGTGAAGCCATCCCTTTTCCTGATTGTAACTTGTTGAAAACAAGTAAATAGTGAGCACGGAAGGTAACCCAAAGGATGGCAGACCTCTCTACGAGCAATGGCAGCTTTCAAAGTCTTGTACCTAGTGTCAGAGGAGTGACAAAAGGTGTTTTCCTGGGTCTAATTGTAAACACGGGGGTCAGTTTGACTGCTCTCAGGAAACATCCCAGAGATCACTCTAGGTTGTGAGCACATCGTTCTGGGATTTGACCACCAGCCATGTCAGTTGTCTGTGGCAGTTCACAAAGTCCAAACCTGCTGGTGAAGCTATTACTCACAGGAGTCGTTCCCTGCTGTGGCCATTGCCTCTCTCAGGAAGAGAGTGCAATGCTTTAGATGACCAAGGATGTCTTTCTCTCCAGAAAGAGAACAGCACCAATCCCGTCACCTAATTGCAAAGAAATTACTGTAGCTCACTGAAAGTATAAAAACTCTAAGTAAACGCAGAACGGCATCCACCACCAAGTCTTTCAGTGGTGCTTGTAACTGCTGCTGAGCTGCAGCTCACGCCCTTATGATCAGTCGCGGGGCACCAACTCACAGCGGGTTCAAAGGCCCTTTTGAAATGCTCCAATGTATGTTACCTTCTCTGAAGAGGCCCTGCTGCTCTCCTGACACTGCTTCAGCAACAGAGCCCTCTGGCTTTCCCACCTCCTAGGAGTGACCGTCTTTCAGCCACTACTTTAACTGCTGCCTCTGCTGCTCTCCTTTTTCTGCCTCCCTCCCTCCCCCAGCAGTCAAGGTGGGCTGAGCCCATCCCCTCAGACTACAGTCACCTCCCTACTTACCTATCCTAGGCTATGGAAAAAAACCAAGAATCAGCGAACTGGAATTCTAGCCTAGGTCATACGTGGCCAGCCTATAAAAGTTGTAACAGCTCAGCCTACAGCTAGGAAGGTATAAATCAGCCTATACTTTTATCCCATGTACCCTGCTCTATGATCTGTGCCAAAAGTCAAAGCATTACCTTTGAAAGAGGATGAAAGTTGAGGAGAAACGGTCAGTAAACAATAAACCATCCAAAAAAGGCAGGCACACAAGTAGCAAAGGAAGGAGCTGAGTTATCCCGAAGGCCAACTCTGTCCAACTGATTTTCGTTGGCGCGCTCCTCAGGATACCGGATGGGTGCCACATCTCTGCCCCTTTGTGACATGGGGTCACATGGAACCACACGGAACCACATGGGTCTTGGGCACAGGAACCCACATGGCACGTCCGCCAGGTGGAAGCCACTGCACCTCCCCCCGTGCTGGTGGCAAAGGGCTAGTCATCCTCTGACAGAGCTCCCACACCTTCCCTGAGCCACACGGCCTGAGGAGTAAAAGCCTGCTCAGGGCTGTAACTGAGCCAGGTCACAGCTTTTCTGGCCCCCAAGACACTGAGGGTTTCACTTCCACTTCTATCAGTGAGACTCTTAGCAAAGCACCTGGACTCTAATGGGTTCATTTCCAATTAATTTCATCTGCCCCCAGGGTACAGCCATGGGCTGACCCTGAGCTGGGACTGCCAAAGGAACCCTTCAGAGGCTGCGCTGGGAGGACCTTGGCTGGCTGCTGGCCCCCGCCCAGCTGCTGTCTTGTCCTCAAGCTCTGAAAACGTTCCTGGATGGCTTTTTGGCAGCTTCACATTTACTCCTGCTGCTAGGGTGGGTTAGGTTTTGATCAGCCGCAGTTTTAGCCAGACTCCCACTCTGGATGGTGATAAGGGAAAATGTTAAGTTGCTGTTGAGAAAATGTTACGCTGCTATTGATAAGGGAAAATTTCAAGCTGCACAGTCTAATAAGTGAAATTTTAAGGTTCGTGTGCTGTTGCTAAGATAGCAGCTATGTGCTGGTGAGCAGGCAATGGGGAGTTGCCCAGAGGCAGCCAATGGGAAAGCTGTGTGATGGTGCGAAGGGGCAGCCAGTGGGAAAGTGTGCAGTGTAGCAAAGGGTAACCCGTAGACAACCAATGGGACACCGAGTGGACGGGCACCCCATGAGGAGCCGTTGCCAGGGGAAGATGCTGAGGGACTGAGTGAGGTGAGAAGTTCAGAGAGAGGAAGACTTTGAGCCTTCATCCCTTACGACCACCCGAGGCAACCACCAGAGAGAAGTGCGCAGGCTCCAGGAGGCGTGTCCCGAGATTTACATAGAACACTGCCCACTCTCAGGTAGTTCAGGAAGATGTAAAAATGTGCAATGAATCTGTATGACCTAATTGTATAAAACGGAAGCTATGACGGGCGAGGGCACGCGCGTGTTAGGCGGAGCTATCCCCCGCACGTCCGGCGCCGAAATAAACAAATACCGGCTTAATAGCACCTGTGGCTATTGAGTTTTACTACTGTTGCCTTTTCCTGGCATCAATGGGTAGAGACAGTTTTGTCCCTGCTGCACTTGGCCTATGTTGTTTTGGGCTTGTTGGAAATCATAAAACTTTTCTAATTTTTTTAGTGTTCCTAATTAACTTTTTGATTAGTTGTTTTTAACACACATCATAGGCGGTGCGTTCAGCCTTAAATCAGCTTTAGACAGCATGGAGTAAAAATTGTCATAAGCTCCTTTGGGAGAACACAGCCTGGGAAAAGTACTAAAACTGTAAGTTTTGTTGAAGTTAACCCTGTTATGCTTCAGTGGAGAAAGCCTGCCAGAGAAAGATGTCCTGTTGAAGGAGGAGATCTGGAACACAAGATTTATGGACTACAAGGACCTTCTGCAGAAACCAGCAGCTAAAGAAGAAGACTAACAAAGGCTCAGCATTTGTGTCAGAAAATCCCTAGGGGAGGGAAAATATACAAAAAAGATTAAAGATATGAAGTTATTACAGTAGAAAGTGAGAAATTAATATCCACTACCACATAGAATACTAAGTAATGAAAGGGAGTGAGTGATGTAATTTGGAAGCAATGAACATTAATTTCTTTGTTTGCCAAATCTGTATAAATAGGTGAAAAGCGATGTCTTGCTGTCAGTACGGAGGCAGGATTTTTGTCAGCCACATGCGCACGCAGGGCTGCAAATAAAAGTAATCACTTGCTTTCTAACACTAAAAAGCCAATTTGTCAGAGGGTCCTATTTATCCCGACAGTTTCAGAGGTGTTTAGCAACAGGCAGTCCTCTGGACGCCTGGTGTAACCTCTGCTCAGCAGGCAGATAGTGTTTCTCATGCGCCAAGGATGCAGCTGGTTGTTATTTAACAACACTTGACCTGGCTGGTTTGGCCCCTGCCTGGAATGGGGCATCAAGTTTTACTCAGTTCTTCTCAGGACAGGTGGTTTTACTCCTGCCCAGCTCAGCACAGTTCATATGGCTCCTGCTCCACTCCGAGGTGTTTCTTCTTTTATACTTGGGGCATCCAGCTAGGGCATGACTTTGCTTGGATGGCTTTTTTCATCACGTCTTGCAGCAGCTGGTTTTATCCCTGTCATCCTTGGGGAGGTTCCTTGTGTCCCTTACCCAGACAAAGTATCTGCATTTACTCCTGCATTACACCTCTCAGGTGACTTTTTATGCCCCTGCCCTAACCTGATGTCTAGGTCCTGTATTACCGTCCCCCCAGCAGCACTTCAGGAGCTCTCTGATGAAGACAATCAACAATGGCACTCGTGAACAGTGCCTCTGCTCCTGCCTCCTGCTCATAGGGGGGCATTTTAGGACGTAAACAGCTGTGCTCTGTGACCAAGCTGGTCCTACATGAGTCCCCTTTGCCCTCATCGTCAGTCCCTGAAGGTCCAGTGCGCCAGGAAGACCCCTTCTCCCCCTCCCTATCAGCCTTCCCATTTCCAGGCCCCAGGCCGACTCCTTTGCTCCTCACAGGCCTTGCAGGTCACAGGCACCTGCCTGCCGGGCTGGGATGGCCTCACAGCAGCACAGGGCAGCACAGCAGCACGCAGAGCCCCATCTTAATACCAAACAGACTCTTCTCCCCTGAAAGGGCCACTCCTGTTCTGTTAACGTGTTTCAAGTCTAGATTAAGATTGTTATATTGGCATGACAAACCAAGGATTAGGATGTGCCCTGGCCTGCAGAGTGATCAGGTCCAGGTGATCAGGCATCATAAGCTGAGCTGTGCTGTACAGTTCGGTGCTAAAGGGCTTACAAAATCTTGCTATGCTGGTGCTGCTTATAGAAATCTTGTGCTACTCAAATCATGGTGTTCTGGGCTATAGTGATCATACCATGATGTTAAAAAAAATGAAGCTTTAATGGTAACTGTGACTCAGTGCCATCATCATTCTGCCAAGGATATCCTGATGAACCCGTCTGTCACCGCAGTGTCAGGTGATAGCCCTGACCAAAAGGGGACAGGGGGAGGTGCAGAACAACTGTCCATAAGTGTCCCTTGGCTCAGGGGATATGCAGGGCAGCAGGGATGCGTGCTGGTCCCCTTTCCTCCTTTCCCCTTCCAGGTGACACTGGCCAAGGCCCCAGCACCTGCTGCCACGAGCTGTACACAGCTCCCCTGATGTTCAAGGTCTGACAAGTTTAATAAAACAGCTCCCACCAGAGATTTGGTCTGATCCCCCTGGTCTGAGGGGAAACTGTGTCTATGGGGGAGGAAGGTATGCTTTCTGCACCTCATTTTTGTACCTCATCAAAACCACTTCAAGATTTGGACAAAAATCAAAGGATAAGCAACCAAGAAGGCTCCTGATAGCCTTAAACAAAAGAGATGTTGGATCCTGATTGCTCCCTTTGGGCTAGAATAGTCCCATTCCCTGTCAGAAAACTGCCTGAAGCCAGACACAGTCCCATGGAGAGCTCAGCCCTGCACTTGGCCGCTGGAGCTGTTCTGCAGCTCACGCCGCCTGACAGGGTGGCAACAGAGCCCCTCTGCTCCCTGTAGCTCAAAGCTAGTGGGCTCTGGGCACAAAGGGGTGAGGCCAGGAATGGGCGGGGGAATCCAGAGCAAGGGGCTACGGGGATCGTGTCGCTACTCTGAAGGGGACCTTCCATGGGCAGTCAATGGTATTGATTTCGGAGCGGGCCGTAGGGGTGCGTGGGGAGAGCTCTCGACTCTGCGGTTCCTCGCGTGTCTGACAGGGCGTCTTGGGAGGCACTGGAGTTCCCCCAGCTGCTCCAGATCCAAAGCCCTGAGATTTCCTTCTTTCCTTCCCTTCTTCCCTCCCCAGGGTCTCCTGTGGTGTTCTTCTGGCATTGGGCGTAGCAGGAGTCACCCCCAGGGCTCTGCATGGGGCAGGCTGGGTTGTGGCAGCCTAAAAATGTGTAATTAATAAGGAAATTGTAGATTTTGCATATAAGTTGTTGTATTGTATTGTACTGTATGTATGTTCTGTCCTTTCATTGGCTGATATTTGACGCAGTACCGTATATGGTTATGTTCGGCCCCTATCTCCTACGATTGGTTGTAATTTGCATGCTCCACCTAAACCCCATCTTCTGTTCCAGTGCCTTCCTTACCCACCTTATTTAAGGCTGGAGCCATTTTGCGCAGTGCTTTTTGTGCCCTTTTGTTCCTCCCTTTAAGCAGTTCAGTTGCCCCGCTACTTTTATAACAAAATCGCCTTACCAGCTGCACCCAGAAAAGTTGGGGAGGTCTTTATTCAAGCGCTGACCTCCGCACTGGGTGGTACCTGCTACTGCTCAGGTGATTGGACAGAGCCATTTGTTGGTGTGAGTTTGGCATTCCCCACCCAAACTGCTACAGGAGTGCCAAGCCATTCTGAGGAATGGGGAGTTGTTACGAAGACTTGACCGGAGCCCTGCTTAGAGGGGCTGGGAGAGGTCCAGCAGCATGGAGTGAGCCTGGCCAGTGCAGAGGGGCCCCGAGCAGGAGGTGAAATCTCTTGCAGAGAGGCGCCACTTGCCACAACAGCAAACGGGGAAATCTTCCTCTCCCTTCAGGTCAGAGGTAGAAGTGGGTGTGATCAGTGGTGTTCAATCCCCCTGCAATGTGGAGGTGTAACGGCGGAGGGGTTCAGACAGAAATGCACACAAATCAATACGATTGGCAAAAATGTCCGCTTTATTAGAGGAAAAGCAGCTTATATGCTGCTTGTGATGCAGAGACATGTGATTCTTTTTCAGGTTACATTGGATACATAAGGTAAACACACTGAGCTGTACATTACTAATTGGACCACACCAGGTGTCCATAAAACTTGTTTTCCTGCCAGCATAACTCCTCCGTCACCCCGGCACAGGACCTGCAGTCATATTAGTGGCGCAGTATTTTTTTTACTGTCTGCACCCAGCCATGCCAAGGTGAAGGTCGCAGAAATGCAATGGAAACTGTTCACACAGTTTCTGTCCTCCGACAAATCCCCCGTTGAAGTTTGAACAGTTTAAATTGCATTTCTGTAACATTCCTTATTGTATCTATAACATCTCAATAAGCGCAAACATACAACAACACCACCATCACCAATAAACTCAACAACCTATTGACCCTAAGATGTGTGCTCTCAAAGTGTGCCTAAAAGTGCTTCTTTAAATGTAGGGTTTATTCTTAAAACTTCCACTCTGTTCAGAACATCCTTGGAAATGGAACTCCATTAAACTCTGGGCCATATGTCTTCTGTTATTCTTTTTCACCCCTTGGCCCTTGAATAACACAATGACATGATCGTATATTAACACTGGATCTTCCGTTTCTATTGCACTCTTTGCATACCATTCTATTGCAGCCCGGAGAGTTTGTTCAGGATTCCTTGCCATTTTATGGAAAGGTATCGGTGTATTTGTTTATCCAAAAGTGTTTGTGTAAGTGAATATTCACACACATACATGCAT
Source organism: Pseudopipra pipra (assembly GCF_036250125.1). Classification (NCBI taxonomy): domain Eukaryota; kingdom Metazoa; phylum Chordata; class Aves; order Passeriformes; family Pipridae; genus Pseudopipra; species Pseudopipra pipra. Next base: position 341,956 of record NC_087574.1, on the reverse strand, counting down.
ACATTTTCATTCATTCACTTTCACACGGTGGCCACCATCATTCAAACACACTTCACACACACATACTTTTGAATCTCATTTTACTGTCTCATGAGTTACGAAACCATACTAATTCTCTAGTACCTTATGGTGTTAAAGCTTCTCCACCAAACAGGTGAACTTTCCTCCACCAATACCCAGTGAATAATCTAAGATCTTAACCTTCTATAATTATATGCTTAAACATACTAAAAAATTGTGCTCCGACAAAACTAAAAATACTGTGCCTTAACAACACTAAAATGTGCTCATAATGCTGACAAATTGTGCTCCTGTTATACTTACTTTAAAGTTCGTACACTCTCTTAAATCCTTAATTTCACGTGCTTAAAAAAAAATATACAAAAATATACTAAAAAGGTGTATATGACTAAGAAAAACTATGCTTATAATACCAAAAAGAATTGTTCTCCAAAAACTGTGTTCTAACAATATTGAGGAAACTGTTAGCCACAACAGCTCCTGATGTTACCATTGTTACCTGCAGAAAACAGCATCAACCTTGTTCTTTCTTTCCAAGGTTTCATTCATCATGCAGGCAGCTACCAACACCTGTGTACAAAAAAAAACTTAACATATGAAACAACTTTTGCAAATGAACTGAGGGGGTTGCCACCTGTTCTCTCCCCGTTTCTGTCTTGCAAAAGTGTTTTACAAATTCTTAAATCACTGACCCCTATACCAAATACATAGCATTGTCTGGCAACTTGGTAGTAGTTTTCAAACTGGACAAGCAATTCACCCTTTCAAAGTTTTTCTAGTTTGGATATGATATAGAATTTTACCCCAAAAATTGTTATTGCACAATCACATATAATCTTGGGAAGACTCGTAAGCCAAAAGGTTTCTGTCATATGCTGATTCCAAATAAATCTTGCTACCCACTGTAACACTACTGAGATGAAACACAAATACAAGCACTGCAAAATAGTTAATGTCTGATGTAGAGTTCCCAAACCACACCAGTCTGCCTGATCTTCACAAACATCACTGGTGTGACATGAGCAGCACAGAAACAGATCGTTGTATACAGCGACAACCCTTAGGCCTCAGGATGTTAAAAGTTCTATAGTTTTCCATTGTCTTCCTTTCCCCTTAGTGACACGTCTGCCCTATCTCAGTCGAGAAATCATCTTCTAAATCCGCATCTAAACAGACATTCCTCTGCTCCACAGTTTGCACAGGCAACACGGAGACAAAAGGTGTTTTTCGCAGAGTGTGATCTTTTGGCAGCTCTGGATGAGTTGTGGGGAGAGAATCCTCCTCTGTCCTAGATACCAGTGACAAGCAGTCTGCAGTGGAGCTGCTTTCCAAACAGCTGAATGTTTGTGTACATTCAGTGGTAGACCTATTTCTGTTTTCTCACTTTTTCCTCTTTGGCAAAGGCTGTTTGGTTCAAGTTGGCTGCCAGAATGCAGGAGTGCTTTTGATTCCTGAGTATGTTCTACCTCAGTGCTGGCTTCCTGCAGTTCATCTTTGTCCACTTCTTCATGCATCAGGCACAGATTTGTATTAAACTCACATTGAACTTCACAAGCTACAATATTAGTAGGTTTCTTTGGATTCTGAGATACACTAATGTCTTTAAAATCCTTTCCACTGCTGTCTTCAGTTACACTTTGGGCTTTGGCTTCTGGATTGTCAGGTAAACTTTCAATCTGTCCGGGTGTAATTTCCAATATATTTTTTTTTTTCTAAGTTGATTGCACTACTGGTTAATTGGTTAATTATTTCTGCATCACTGTATGTTTGAATTCATAATGATTCAGTGAAGACAAGTCTTCATCCTTGGATTCATATTCTTTGTGAGATATGAATGAAAGCACCTCTGGCATAACCTCTGCCAAACTATCTGTGTTTGTTTCCATACAGATTATCTCTTTTTCAGACATCTCTACTGGTGCTGCAGATTGGCTGTAACTTGCACTGGCAGCAACAGCTGAAGGGTGACATCAATATGGTGTCTCCTGTGAGGAAAAAATCTGTCTCTGTTGTTACGTCTTCTGCAGATATTTGTCCATAATCCGTTTCTTGCATAGTTTTCAAATTACTCTCCCCAGACCTGAGGAGACAGTCTGTAACAGTTGATTCTGCTCCATGTCCAGCCAGTGTCTGAAACTCATAGCTGCTTACTAGAGAGCAGTTCTTATTTGCTAAGTCACTGAGAAAGAAACCTTCATCACAACGTGTTGGTATTTTTTGTATTGGCAAAAGCTGCCCATGGTTTCCAAATTGGATGTGTTTTACTGCAGATGTCTGTGTTGAGGTCATGTTAAGAGCAAGTCCCATAGAAGATTCAGCAGTAGATGCACTGACAGATGCACTTCCCCTGCCTGAATCTGTCACACTTAATTGTGCCATCAAGTTATTATAGTCATTGTCAAGCTCATCTTTTGAAAAAGTTCGCATTTAAGTCTATGACAGTGAAAAAATACTGTTTGATCATTCTGTTTGATACTCAGCCTTAAGCTACATGTGCAGTTCAGAAGGATATAGAAGGCCAGATTCCAGCTTGCAGCCGGTTCCTTAGATGTGATCTACGTCATCTGCTCGTATTTTTAGTTCTTTTATCTATGAAATTTCGGTAAGAGAACAAAATTCACAACATAAGCAGCACAAAGGAAAACAAATAACTAGTTGTAAGAACATGTAACTCCATAATCGTGGAACAACAGCACAGAACAGGTAAAAACTACACCTGTTATATTAAAATCCTAAATCACTCACAGGTTTTAATTAATTTCCCGAATGTAAAGCTAACTAAATCTAGCTTTGAGATCGTTATATTGGGAGGCAAACTAGAAAAATTTTACTAAATTCAACCTGACTCTAGTAACTCAGCTTTATTGCAATCTCTACTGATTTCCTGACAGATTATCATGTGGTCTCCAGACATTTCTGCTTTATAAATCAAATGGGCATAAAAAGTTCTAATTCACGCATCAATAGTTTTGGAAAAGTGTAATTTAGCAATCTGCTCTTTTATCGGTATAAACACACACATTTTGCATCTTGTTAGGTTATTTTAAAAATAATCTGAAATTCATGTAGTATAACTGTTGACATAACATCAGTGCCAAGAGAGATAAGTCAAACTTCACAGCATAGTGTGTGCCTGAGTAGTGTTTTTAGAAAAGCAATTAGGCTGTATGCTATATCAGCAGTTATAAAACATTTAAAAACATATAATACGTTTCATTTGACCAAACTGCTCTGTACATACTGTACGAATCCACGACAGAAGATATATATTAAAATCTGAAAAAAAAAAATGTACTTGCTGCTATGTTATAAATAGAATATTAACAATTGCTTAAACAGCACATGAAATGCAACTCAAAGTTGCAACTCTGTCATAAACACAGAAGAAAAAAAGAAAGGAAAAAATAATGAATTCACTAAGCTTGACCAAGGAAAAGAAATAGTATCAGACAGGAATGTAAACTAAACATCCAAATGTTAAAATCAGCTGAGTAAACCTTTTTAAATACAATTCTAAAGATGTGATTTCCACTGTCACAATAACTTCTCAGTTTATAACAGGAAGATAGAGAGATGTTTTACCTAAGAATTAAGGAAATCCTCAGCCTGCTAGCTTTCCATTTATCTTATTTGCAGATTTGTAGGTTTTGGTCTATAAGTTCTACTCTCTCCCTAGTCCTGAGAAACTGCTGGAGGTGGTTTGAGTCCCACCCAGTTGCTAAGCAACAAATGATCTCTATTGTGTGAACCTTATGTCTCCTGCTAAGACTGAACACGAAATTTGGGCAGAAGGTCTTTACAGGGGTAAAATGTAACTAAAAACAAGGCAATTCACTAAAGCTTTTATATAAAGATTCATTCTCTGGGAAACTCTTAAAATTTCTTGCATGCTAACTTTTAGTAAAACACAATCTTTTAGTTTTAAGTTATCTACAAGTGAGTAGAAGGACTAAAGAGAGAGATTCTGCTTTCTGTTCTCAATTACCGACATGCCTGGATTCTGCGGGGCAACTCCCCCGCAAGCCAGTCACCGCCGAGCTGCTGTTCCCCGGGCTGCTCCGTGCGCCGTGCAGCTCCCGGGGAAGCCCGCAGAAGTCTGGCTGGCTCTGCAGAAGTAGCTGTCGGCGTTGCCTCTGTCGCTGAGGTGCCTCTGTCGCTGAGGTGCCCCTGCCGCCGAGGTGCCCCTGCCGCCTTTTGCCGTGGCTGCCAGCGCCGCCTCCCCCACGGCCGAGCCGGCGCAGCGGCAGCCCCAGCGCGCAGCTCCCAGCCCTGGCGCGCGGCCCCAGCGCCCGCACGCCGGACTCTGGCAGCTGTTTGAGTAATCCTAAAGGGAATTTTTATGCTGTTATGTGTACCCGAGACACTCTAACGGGAGGAAATTCTCCCGGACTCTCACCTCTGGCTTTTAACAGTTACTAACAAACGTATGGCCGCTTCTCCACACACACACAAGCACGGTACCGTTAACAATACAGTGAGCTCACAACAACGTTGGACACACAACACAATTAGCACGAGAGTTAACAAAAAATACGGAAAGGCAGTTCTCTAGCCTGCCTCTCCTGTCAACGAGAAGTGGCACTTTTTCGGTGTTGCTCGTTGTGCTAATAAAGCATCTTCCAATGCAAGGCCCAATAGCTGCTACTTTCTTTCATATGTACCACACCTGGAAACGGCATGGTTCGTCTTTTTTTTTTTTTTTTTTTTCCCGAAAACAGCGTCTGTTGCCATGGCAGCGATCCACAGTGGCTTTCTTCCGGGTTTCGTGGAGGCTTCAGGCGCCAGCGGTGCAGCGCCATCTAGGGACGCGGAGGCTCCCAGCAGTGCCGGTCCAGTTGGCACATGCGCAGTAGCAGGCACAGTGAGGAGCGACACTGCCGACTGCGCAGCCGCAAGAGAGAGCGGTGCTGCTGGCACGGCTCCAGCTTCGTTCGCCGCCGCTAGTGATGTTCCTGCAGCCCCTACACGTCCTGCTGCTACATGCACGGTGCTAAACGGAGGTGATCTCGCTGCTTCTAAGGGTCCTAGCATTCGCAACATCGCAGCCGCAGGCACGGGGATCCCCCCTACAGCAGACCGAACGGGGCGGGGACCCACCGTAGTCCCGCCATCTCCCGACAGAGCCGTCCGAACCTTCATGAGTTCCCGTCGCTCAGAACTTAACTCTCGTAGCGACTGAACTGCCAGACGCCAAAGCAGAGTACACGTTCTAGGGGCTCCTGACCCCGTAGAGATCTCGTCCCAAAAGAATTCCTTTATAGCGTCCCTTGTGGACACCTGAAAGGCGGTTCGAGCAGCGGGAAGTAGAGTCCTCGCTCTCACCCATGCCATCAACCCCTTAGGGGCGGTTCCATCAGAAACAGGCTCTCCTAGAGAGAATATATATCGGAGGAGCGTTTCCGCGGCCTCATCCCCTTCGGATGCCGCGGGCCCCATGCTCTCTCCCTCGGTCGACTCACCGGGCCAGGGTGAGATTCCTCTGTACCATGCGCATGGCTTTGTTCCGTGATGCCGGGGACAGCATCACCTCCCACGACCGCTTCCCTCAGCTCCTGCCGTTCGCCTCGCGTCCCTGCAGAACTCGACGAAGTAGAACTCCCTGCTAAACGGGCGCCAGATAACGGCGGAGGGGTTCAGACAGAAATGCACACAAATCAATATGATTGGCAAAAATGTCCGCTTTATTAGAGGAAAAGCAGCTTATATGCTGCTTGTGATGCAGAGACATGTGATTCTTTTTCAGGTTACATTGGATACATAAGGTAAACACACTGAGCTGTACATTACTAATTGGACCACACCAGGTGTCCATAAAACTTGTTTTCCTGCCAGCATAACTCCTCCGTCACCCCGGCACAGGACCTGCAGTCATATTAGTGGCGCAGTATTTTTTTTACTGTCTGCACCCAGCCATGCCAAGGTGAAGGTCGCAGAAATGCAATGGAAACTGTTCACACAGTTTCTGTCCTCCGACAGAGGTGGAGATCCAAACAACCTATAAACAGACTGGCTCGAGCAAGGAAAGGCTGGGATGCTGCAACAATTATTGTGGCATGGTACTAAGGCAGGCCTGGTAAATCCAGATCAGATGCTCTGGCACCTCTGTTAGGAGGCAAAGTCATCCCAAGGGCTGGAGGCTTCTGCCCAGATGATGTCAGGAGGGGCTGCACTCACTGGTGTCTCTGAAGGTGTGAATCTCTCTGTGATTCTCCTGGTTCTTGTGGCATTTCCCAAACAACATGGGCAGGAGGAGGGCTTTGCTGTCGCTTGTGGGAGAAACCTGCCTCTGGCTTTAGAGTGTTTTGAGAAAGTCCAGGTCAGACCTGCTTCATTTTCTGATGAGGGAAGCTGTCTTCCTCCATAGGCTGAAAAGGCCAGGAGCAAGTTACCATGTGTGTACATTCACATACTTTCCTTTTGCTGTGCATAGGGGCTTTGGTCCCGTGGAAATGCATGGGGCAGAGGACAGGGGACCTTGGGATCAGGTGGCAATCTTGGCTACTGGAATGTTTCAGGATTCTTGTCTGCAAGCTGCAGTTGAGTGCGTCATATCACTACTGAACCAGAGATGCTCACCTGCTGCTCCCATCAAGTGGACTTGCTTTTGGGGGTCTTGTATTCCTTTCTTATTGTCTTTCACGAATCCAGGGAAGAATGTGTGCGATCTTCTGGTTCTTCCCCTCACCTAGTCCCCCAGCTGCTTTTTTGAAGGCCTCTTGCAGAACCTGATACTGAAGCAGTGCTTTCAGGGTTACCCAGGGACTCCGAGAAACTGGAGGGGGAGAGATCACGGATTCAGTGCTGCTTGTGGTCAGGGACTAACGGAATGGCAAGCAGCTGGCTCACTGGAGAGAGATATCCCATTTCTAGCTAAATGAAGCTGAATCTCTTATCCACAAACTTCTGATTCAAGTCCAGGCAGTTCTCTCTAGACTGGCCAATGAGGCTGATGATGCCTGAGACCAAATCTTCCTTCCTGGGGCATTTCAAAAGAGCCAGCCATACTGAAATCAGGAGCTTTTCTACATGTGCTTGATGAGCTCAGCTGCCTCAACATCTGTAAGTTTTCTTTTTTCAGACCCCATTGACGATGTGCATGGTGACCTCCTGGGATCCCATGGCAAAATGAACCTTCTTTGCACCTGCGAGTGTAGCATCTTCACCTTGCACTCCCTTCCTGGAGCAGTAGGTGCTGGCACAGCAGCCATTCATCTCCAAGGAGTCCCCAGGGTTGTGAGGGGGGATGAAGCTAGGTGGACAGCAGATGGCAGTCAGAGGCCATGGAACAGGTTGGACATGAGCTTGGGGAGACCAAGTGAAGTTCATCCCATATTAAAAGCCTCTATGGCCCACGAGGAGACAGCAAATCTCCCTCTGGAGAGCCTAGGTCAGGAATATACCCGCATCCATCATCGTAATGTCTCTCCATCTTGTTTGCAGACAAACCTCCTGTTAAAACTGCCAGAGCTTCCAAGCTGACTGCAGGCAGCAGTTGTAGAGCCCACGGCACCAGCTCATAGGTCAGCAAGGAGTGCCTTTCAGATGCTGCCTCTCTCCCTTGTAGATCTCTTTGTGCTGCCCCAGTCTTTCTGATCTGCCTCATCCTTGACTTCTCCACCCTGCTCCCTGCCATTGCTTGAGAAGGAGTTATCTGCAATGCCTTTGGCCACCGGGAGCCCAGAGACTGAAGCTTTCCAGCAAGAGCCCCAGGCCTGTACAGCAGCTGTAAATTTCCCTTGTAAGAGCACGATCATCTTTCAGCCCAGTGTTTATTTAGCCTCATTGTCTATGTTGTACAATGTGGCTGCTTCAGAGAGCCCCTGTGGTCCTTCCACCTCTCTCTGCCTGGCCTGGCTGTCCTCAGGACATCTTGCCAAGCTCTCGTGTGGTGCTGCTGACCCCTGGGCTGGTGTCATATATCTTTTCTAGAAGATGATTTTTTTCAGCAAACGCCCTGTGGAGGACAGCAAAGCTGCAGAGATGAGCCCACATGTCAGGAGAGAGCCTGGCTGTCCCAAGAGCTGGTGCTGTTGGAGGCCAAAACTGCCCCTGGTCTCACCCCATCCCAGTCAGCAGTGGGATATCGGGATTGAACTGTGAAGTATGTTACCTCCTCGTCAGCATCCCTGTGGGGTGGGGAAGACAGGGCAGGGGAGCGGCTGGATGGTGAGAGAAGGGCTTCCAGGTGTTCTGGATGAGATGTAGCAAAGCCATGGGGGCCATGTGCTGCTGCAGCCCAGCCTTCCTGGGTGCACTTCAGGAAAAGTGTTCTAAGAAAGACCTTCACTCAAAGCAATGGCCTTGGGTTTTCTGGCTGCTTTTCCCAGAGGAAGCAGCATGTCAGCAAAGGAATCAAAGCTCAGGGGATTTCCAGTGAGAAGGACACTGGGAGGGGTATGTATTCTTGGGTATGTATTCTTCCATCCCATAAAATGAGAAAAGATGGGCCGGAGTGAGAGGTGAGGTTTTTCCAAAGTCTGCTCATCTCTGATGTCTCCCCTCCCTGGCATGGTGGGATCCAGTGCCTCCGGTGCAGACCCGAAAGCTGTGCTGCACATCCGGAAGGTGATTGTCCTGCTTCTGGTCAGGACAGTGTTAATTTTGGCAGTATCCAGGAGGGGGCACAGCCAGGACATAGAGGTTATTCCTCATTTTGTCAAGGATGGGGGAAGGGGTCTCTTCCAGGTTGTGTGCGTGGTGGCAAAGTTGGGCACCAACTGGTGAGCAATCATGTGTGAGTCATTTGCCTCCCTTGTACACTCTGTTATTAGTATTGTTTCTGTTACTGTTCTGTTGCTGTACTGTTTTCTTATTTCATTGCCTTTTCCAGTAAGTTGTTCTTATCTCAGCCTGCGATCTTTACCTTTTGTGCCTCCAATTCTCCTGTCCAGCCTGCCTCAGGACGGAGGGGGAGTGGGAAGGCAAGGAGGAGTGGGAAGTGAGCGAGTGGCGCACGATTTGCATGGTTTCAGTGAGAACACTAAATGATGGAACACCCGTCTTAAACACATCATCGTGGCTAGGCTTCTCGAACGAAGATTTAAGAAGGCTCTATCCACATTTGTTACAAGCACGCTGGTGGCTTATGAGGCCAATGCGAGATAGACATATCCGATTGCAAAAGGCACAGCAGAAAGACTCCCTAGGTGGTATATTCTGCAAGACATGATTCTTTCTGCCTTGTCTTTTCTCCTCGAGAGTGATTCTGCGTGCGTTCTCAAAGGAAACAGCAGCGTTAGAGATGGTGTGTCTCCAGGCCTCCCGATTTGAGGCCAGAGTAGACCAGTCATGTTGATTGATATGGCCGAGGCTGAGATGTTTGTAGCTATAATTGTCTACAACGTGGAATAAATAATTCTGATTACAGTATTTTAGTATTTCTTATTTTATTATTTTAATAATATTTCTTATAACATTACTATCTATTGCTGAATATATATAACATGTAATAATGTATTATAAAGTATTACTTCTCTCTCTATTTCTATATTATATTTCTATATCTATTTCTATATTTCTATACATATTTCTCTCTATATATTCTGTATTTCTCTATATAATTCTATATTTCTATATATATTTCTCTCTATATATTCTATATTTCTATATATATTTCTATATTTCTAATAATATCTCTATATTATTATAACTATCATCTACTTAGATAAATCATTCACTCAGGTTTGAGTAGGCGTGTCGAAAACAAGGATGCCTTGGCTAATAAACGCAGTGCTAGTCTTCCATTCTGCTTGAGCCAGGGCCATAATCCAACGCCATCATTGCCAGAGTGCCCTGAATGCTTGTCTGACGTGAATCTCTGGGGCGTGGAAACCCTCCTCTTCTTCTCTGAAGGGCGGTAGTCTGTGTGCTGCCCAAACTGGCTGTGGCGATCATAGCCCCGCCATGTTGATCTTCTCTGCTCTCTCTGCCTCTGTCGGGTTTGCTCCTGAGCAGCCCGGAGCATGAGAGCCTGCTTGGAGCTGGCTTTGGAGGGCCCTGGAACTGCAGTATTCACTAAGACTTGGTCACAACGTGGAGGACTTGTTCTCTGCCTCTTTCTCTTCCGCAGTGAGCGGTCATAGTCTGTGTACGGCACAAACCGGCTGCGAAGGTTGTAAGTTCCCTGCACAGATCTGCTTGGCTCCCTCTGCCTCAGCAAGGTTTGCTCCTGAGCAGCCCTGGGAGCGGGAGCCCACCGGCAGATCCTCTTGGAAGGCCTTGCAGCTGTGCTATCCCTAGGACCACGGTCACGACTTGGAGGACCAGTTCTTCTCTCTGAAGAGTCATCATAGTCTGTGGTGTCCACAGACCAGCTGCGGAGATCCCTGCCCCACAGAGGGGATCTGCTCCGGGACCGCTCCCTGCCAGTGTCCTTCCTGCAAAGGTTGTAAGTTCCCCGCACAGATCTGCTTGGCTCCCTCTGCCTCAGCAAGGTTTGCTCCTGAGCAGCCCTGGGAGCGGGAGCCCACCGGCAGATCCTCTTGGAAGGCCTTGCAGCTGTGCTATCCCTAGGACCACGGTCACGACTTGGAGGACCAGTTCTTCTCTCTGAAGAGTCATCATAGTCTGTGGTGTCCACAGACCAGCTGCGGAGATCCCTGCCCCACAGAGGGGATCTGCTCCGGGACCGCTCCCTGCCAGTGTCCTTCATGCCCTGCAAAGAGAGCTGTGGAGAGTTCCTGCCCTTTTCTCCTGAAAGGATCAGAGCAGTGGGGAACCCCTACAAGTTCTGGGACAGGACAGTTTGGGGCCTCCAAAAGGCTCTTTTGGAGGGCTACTAAGACCAAAAGGCCAGAGGCGCACAAAAGGGATGGATCCAGGTGGGATGCTTTGAGAGGGAGCAGCGTTGTGGCTGGGAAGAAAGGTGCGGTGTGTGAGGGACAGAAGAGAAATGCTAAGATCCCAGAAAGAAATCCACTATTCCTCTGATGCCCTGACCCACGACCCCAAAGTTACCTTAGTCCTACCAGTCAGACCCTGTGGTCCAACAGAGCCCGCCTGCTTGCTGCTGGCCGCACACTGACTGAGGAAGGAAGGGGCATGTGATGGTGCCAGTGAGGAAGAAGCCCTTTCTCCAATTCTCAGATCCGAGCATCTGGAGAAAAACAAAAGAGTGATCTCAGTTTAGAGCTGTTGTTGCAACCTCCTCTGGGGTTCAGTCGTTTTCTCAGAGAGGTTTCTATGACAGAGAGAAGACTTAACCAAGGACACTAATGGGAAACTCAGCTAGGGTCTTCCCACCAAGTTTGCCTCTGTCCCAACAAAAACCTCATCTCTATACCTCCCACAGCCTCCATTTCATAAATTCACAGATTTGTTTGGGTTGCAAGGGACCTTTAACTTTATCTTGTTCCACCCCGCTGTGGTGGGCAGGAACACCCTCCACTATTCCAAGGTTTCTCCAAGCCCTGTCCAACCTGGCCTTGAACACTTCCAGGGATGGGGCACCCACAGATGCTGTGGCAACCTGTGCCAGTGTCTCAGCAGCCTTACAGCAAAGAATTCCTTCCCAATATCTAATGTAAACCTGCCCTCTGTTAGCTGAAAACTGATAGCCTTCATCCTGTCACTACATTCCCTGACAAATGGTGCCTCCCCATCTTTCCTGGAGGTCCTCTTTAAGTCCTCTTATCTACAAGAGTCAACATCAGAGACCAGGCAAGTAGCAGATTACATCCGGGCCGCAGCCTGAAGCCCAGTAAAGGACAGACACGGAGTAGTTCAGATTTGACAGCACTGAATGATGCAGGTAGTAATTTCATTTGATGAGAAAAACACTCAGGAAGGTGAGAAGCACAACTGCAAATGAGGAAAAGGAAATGTATTCTGAACATATTTGAATCCTGGTTATTACCTGGCATAGAACAGCAGGTAGGCTTGCTGCCTGAGAACTGTGTCAATGGAACACAGCTCCACAGATTCATCGTCCATCCGGTACCACAATCCATTGCTGGCCTGTAAAAAAAAGGCAAGGATCTCTCCATGGTTTCTCTCCAAAAACACAGGTAGGAAACTGCCAAACCGAGAGCATGTCAAAACAAATGCAGTCCAGCCACTAAGGAGGCCTCCTGCCCCAAAACTTTGGCTGTCAGTAACACTGACAGGAAAGTTTATCTTCCCCAGCACACATTTTTCCCCATTGGGAAGGAAGTTGCTCTTTTACCTTTGTGTAGCAGAAATAGTGTCCTCCATGACAGCTGACACCACTGTGCACCAGGACAGCATATAAGGAGTAGAGGAGTGCTTCTCCATCTGCCTGAGACATGTATGGGCGAAGATCCAAGTACTCCGGATACTCTACAACCTATGGAGAGACCAAGAGGGCTCAGAAAAGACCCTGGTCTGTGACATGAAATAGCCTACCAAGTGCAGGGGCCAGTCCAGGTGTATCAATACATCTCTGGGGCTCATGAGCACTTGGTTTTCCATAAAGCAACATATAATCGTTTGGGGGGCAGGAAACCCTTCTCAGTCAAAGCAGCCCTATCAGAGCACAGTGCTTGCCTGTCTTCCCACAGGAACTTTCCACTCCCCAGAAGGGACCACAAAAAACCCAACACAAGCAGCTTGTGACAAGCATACTGCTTTAGGAAATCTGCCTCTTGAAGAGAAAGCTGCACACCAATAGTGTACACACCTTGCTGATCTTCCCACCAGTGAAGCAGTCAAACCTCTTCAGACACACAGTGAGAACCTTGGGTGCACGGTGGACAGTGAACCTCTTAGTGGCGGCAACATTCTTCTCACACCTTGAAACCAAGCACAGAGCACAGCGCTGAAATGCACCCTATCTTCCACCAAGGCAGTCAGACAACCTTTCTTGTCTCGTGCATCCTTATGCTATTTTAAGGCAATTCGGTGCCATATTTAAAACAAACAAACAAACAAACAAACAAACAAAAAACCCCCACCCCCCCCAAAAACCAGACAGAAAAACCTGTGTCTCATCAGTGTGCAGTAAACTTCCACGATGACTTCTGCTCAATGACTTGTAGCCCCCTCACACAGAGTCTAGTGTTAATATGTTGTTAGTAATCATCTTACTTGCTACATTTAAAGCAGTTTTCACCATCCAGGTGCTCAGGTGTTACAAAGTCCTCCAGAGCTGCAGTGAGGGATGAGGCTGCCTGGAGAATTGAGAAATTGGTGCACTGAGCTACAGCAAATGCCCTGGCCCAAACATTTTCCAGGAGCTGACAAGAAAACCCCTGTAGCTGATGCTGAGGAGACCCGCCATGAATCTGCAAGCTATATCCAGAAGGAACCAGAAAGGGAGTGTGGTGCTGAACATTTCCCCTGTCCCAGAGGTTCTCGGGGCAATCAAGAGCTCCCTCTCTGTACCGCCTGCCATTGAGCTACTGATGTTATGTAGGGTCATCAGTAGTGAAAACAATCCAACCCATCAGCCTGGAAGCCGGACAGGTGTTGAAGGAGGGCAAAGGGAAGAAGGAGGAGGATATGTCAAGGGTGCAGAGCGCATAATGGGCGCTTGTCCAGCTTCAAGCCAGCACCTACAGAGAGACCAGTGCCATGGGCTCTGCAGGAGGACAACATCCGTTCCCCTTCCCATCCACGACCAAGACCTCTTGTGTTCACAGCATATGCTTTCAGGACAAATGTGTTGACTCTGAAAAGCCTTGCCATGTCTTGAAGCACAACTGCAAAACCTCTTACTTTGATATCCAAAGGGACATCCAGGAAGGCCTCATAGGAATCAGAAATGGCTTTGCAGCTGAAGCAGATGACTGGAAGGAAAAATCAAAATGCCGAGCAATGGTGAGCTGAACGATGGTACTGCTTTGTGCTCATTGTACCTGTCCTGCTAGTCCCAGGACCAGCTGTTGGGCACAGGCAGACAGAAGGGCACAGGCAGTGCCAAGGAGAGCAGTAGTTGTAGAAACATACCTCTGGATCTCAGAAAGCCTCCAAATATTTGATGGACAATGGTAGTAGATTGGGATGATATGTCCAAGCTGGAAACAAGTGGTAAGACAGAGCATTACTTCCTCCAAGCCCCGGCTGTAGGTTTTCCTTGATGAGGCCACATCAAGGAGTCCAAAGGGCTCAGAACTTTGTAAAGGTAACTTGCTTGTGCTTACTCGTTGCTTGCACTCAGACAAGCTCTCTGCATGGCATTGACAGTACAGCATAAGAAGTCATGGGCATCTTCCTCCCTGCCAAGCTGAAAATGTTCTCCTATGACTAAGAAACAGGAAGTTAGCAGTTGTCTCCTACAGGAAGGGAAGAAAACCTGTCAAAGAACCTGAAATCACATACGTCTGAAACCCCTGAGAACAGCCAAAGGCAGGATGGCACTGACTGAGGAATGCAGGACCTTGTTAACATGCGCTTCCATGATGCACATCATGCAGAAGCCTTGTTGGCGACCTGAGGAGGGAGGGAGAGAAGGTCCTCTGGTTAGCAAAATATCCCTAGTGGTGGAATACTCCTCTTCTTCCACTCCCACTCCAGTGCAATATGCCACTCCTCCCAGTGTTTCAACAAGCACGGGACGTTTTAGTGCACAGAAAATGTTCTTCAGAGGAATGCTAAACTGAGGTTTTAACTTGCAGGAATAGAGACCCAGAGCTAGAAAGACGTGCCTTCATGAAGAATAAGACAGCTGGATAGGACAGGTGGCTCCTGAGTGTACAAAGAACACAAGTTCTGGGGCTGACAAAGGGCTGCTTTTCTCCTAAATCAAATTTCAGGTTCTGGGAATCCTTGGGATTTGATTAACAGATTTACAGGGAGACGTCCCTAAGAGTACTCACAGGCCTGGCTGTGCTCCCGGGAGAGCAGATAGTTGGCCAGCGGCGGGGTGTATGTCAGGCATTGCAGGACAGCATTAAGGAAGCATGTGTTGCCCACATTGCGGAGTCCTGCTCCAGCACTCTGTCTTTGCTGCCAGACCATGCAAATCTTCTCCGGGGGAAAGAGGATCCTTTGTGGCGGAGTCATTCCCTCGGCAATGACTGCAGGGAAATTCCATTTGGAAAGAGATGAAATGAGGCACAAAGGCGTATTTAAACAGTGAGGTCTCTACAGGAGCACTCAGGACCATCTGCTTTAACTGCCAACCCAACAACATCAGGGGAAGCTTAAACAGTGCCATTTAAATTTACTGTTTTGGAAAAATCCATTCCCCTGTTTACGTTGCTGAGAGTCCAACAAACCCACAATCTGATTTCTGGGCCGCAGGCTACCTTCCTTTCTCAGTAGAGTTCTAGACTGAATTATCAGTGAAGCCATCCCTTTTCCTGATTGTAACTTGTTGAAAACAAGTAAATAGTGAGCACGGAAGGTAACCCAAAGGATGGCAGACCTCTCTACGAGCAATGGCAGCTTTCAAAGTCTTGTACCTAGTGTCAGAGGAGTGACAAAAGGTGTTTTCCTGGGTCTAATTGTAAACACGGGGGTCAGTTTGACTGCTCTCAGGAAACATCCCAGAGATCACTCTAGGTTGTGAGCACATCGTTCTGGGATTTGACCACCAGCCATGTCAGTTGTCTGTGGCAGTTCACAAAGTCCAAACCTGCTGGTGAAGCTATTACTCACAGGAGTCGTTCCCTGCTGTGGCCATTGCCTCTCTCAGGAAGAGAGTGCAATGCTTTAGATGACCAAGGATGTCTTTCTCTCCAGAAAGAGAACAGCACCAATCCCGTCACCTAATTGCAAAGAAATTACTGTAGCTCACTGAAAGTATAAAAACTCTAAGTAAACGCAGAACGGCATCCACCACCAAGTCTTTCAGTGGTGCTTGTAACTGCTGCTGAGCTGCAGCTCACGCCCTTATGATCAGTCGCGGGGCACCAACTCACAGCGGGTTCAAAGGCCCTTTTGAAATGCTCCAATGTATGTTACCTTCTCTGAAGAGGCCCTGCTGCTCTCCTGACACTGCTTCAGCAACAGAGCCCTCTGGCTTTCCCACCTCCTAGGAGTGACCGTCTTTCAGCCACTACTTTAACTGCTGCCTCTGCTGCTCTCCTTTTTCTGCCTCCCTCCCTCCCCCAGCAGTCAAGGTGGGCTGAGCCCATCCCCTCAGACTACAGTCACCTCCCTGCTTACCTATCCTAGGCTATGGAAAAAAACCAAGAATCAGCGAACTGGAATTCTAGCCTAGGTCATACGTGGCCAGCCTATAAAAGTTGTAACAGCTCAGCCTACAGCTAGGAAGGTATAAATCAGCCTATACTTTTATCCCATGTACCCTGCTCTATGATCTGTGCCAAAAGTCAAAGCATTACCTTTGAAAGAGGATGAAAGTTGAGGAGAAACGGTCAGTAAACAATAAACCATCCAAAAAAGGCAGGCACACAAGTAGCAAAGGAAGGAGCTGAGTTATCCCGAAGGCCAACTCTGTCCAACTGATTTTCGTTGGCGCGCTCCTCAGGATACCGGATGGGTGCCACATCTCTGCCCCTTTGTGACATGGGGTCACATGGAACCACACGGAACCACATGGGTCTTGGGCACAGGAACCCACATGGCACGTCCGCCAGGTGGAAGCCACTGCACCTCCCCCCGTGCTGGTGGCAAAGGGCTAGTCATCCTCTGACAGAGCTCCCACACCTTCCCTGAGCCACACGGCCTGAGGAGTAAAAGCCTGCTCAGGGCTGTAACTGAGCCAGGTCACAGCTTTTCTGGCCCCCAAGACACTGAGGGTTTCACTTCCACTTCTATCAGTGAGACTCTTAGCAAAGCACCTGGACTCTAATGGGTTCATTTCCAATTAATTTCATCTGCCCCCAGGGTACAGCCATGGGCTGACCCTGAACTGGGACTGCCAAAGGAACCCTTCAGAGGCTGCGCTGGGAGGACCTTGGCTGGCTGCTGGCCCCCGCCCAGCTGCTGTCTTGTCCTCAAGCTCTGAAAACGTTCCTGGATGGCTTTTTGGCAGCTTCACATTTACTCCTGCTGCTAGGGTGGGTTAGGTTTTGATCAGCCGCAGTTTTAGCCAGACTCCCACTCTGGATGGTGATAAGGGAAAATGTTAAGTTGCTGTTGAGAAAATGTTACGCTGCTATTGATAAGGGAAAATTTCAAGCTGCACAGTCTAATAAGTGAAATTTTAAGGTTCGTGTGCTGTTGCTAAGATAGCAGCTATGTGCTGGTGAGCAGGCAATGGGGAGTTGCCCAGAGGCAGCCAATGGGAAAGCTGTGTGATGGTGCGAAGGGGCAGCCAGTGGGAAAGTGTGCAGTGTAGCAAAGGGTAACCCGTAGACAACCAATGGGACACCGAGTGGACGGGCAGCCCATGAGGAGCCGTTGCCAGGGGAAGATGCTGAGGGACTGAGTGAGGTGAGAAGTTCAGAGAGAGGAAGACTTTGAGCCTTCATCCCTTACGACCACCCGAGGCAACCACCAGAGAGAAGTGCGCAGGCTCCAGGAGGCGTGTCCCGAGATTTACATAGAACACTGCCCACTCTCGGGTAGTTCAGGAAGATGTAAAAATGTGCAATGAATCTGTATGACCTAATTGTATAAAACGGAAGCTATGACGGGCGAGGGCACGCGCGTGTTAGGCGGAGCTATCCCCCGCACGTCCGGCGCCGAAATAAACAAATACCGGCTTAATAGCACCTGTGGCTATTGAGTTTTACTACTGTTGCCTTTTCCTGGCATCAATGGGTAGAGACAGTTTTGTCCCTGCTGCACTTGGCCTATGTTGTTTTGGGCTTGTTGGAAATCATAAAACTTTTCTAATTTTTTTAGTGTTCCTAATTAACTTTTTGATTAGTTGTTTTTAACACACATCATAGGCGGTGCGTTCAGCCTTAAATCAGCTTTAGCCAGCATGGAGTAAAAATTGTCATAAGCTCCTTTGGGAGAACACAGCCTGGGAAAAGTACTAAAACTGTAAGTTTTGTTGAAGTTAACCCTGTTATGCTTCAGTGGAGAAAGCCTGCCAGAGAAAGATGTCCTGTTGAAGGAGGAGATCTGGAACACAAGATTTATGGACTACAAGGACCTTCTGCAGAAACCAGCAGCTAAAGAAGAAGACTAACAAAGGCTCAGCATTTGTGTCAGAAAATCCCTAGGGGAGGGAAAATATACAAAAAAGATTAAAGATATGAAGTTATTACAGTAGAAAGTGAGAAATTAATATCCACTACCACATAGAATACTAAGTAATGAAAGGGAGTGAGTGATGTAATTTGGAAGCAATGAACATTAATTTCTTTGTTTGCCAAATCTGTATAAATAGGTGAAAAGCGATGTCTTGCTGTCAGTACGGAGGCAGGATTTTTGTCAGCCACATGCGCACGCAGGGCTGCAAATAAAAGTAATCACTTGCTTTCTAACACTAAAAAGCCAATTTGTCAGAGGGTCCTATTTATCCCGACAGTTTCAGAGGTGTTTAGCAACAGGCAGTCCTCTGGACGCCTGGTGTAACCTCTGCTCAGCAGGCAGATAGTGTTTCTCATGCGCCAAGGATGCAGCTGGTTGTTATTTAACAACACTTGACCTGGCTGGTTTGGCCCCTGCCTGGAATGGGGCATCAAGTTTTACTCAGTTCTTCTCAGGACAGGTGGTTTTACTCCTGCCCAGCTCAGCACAGTTCATATGGCTCCTGCTCCACTCCGAGGTGTTTCTTCTTTTATACTTGGGGCATCCAGCTAGGGCATGACTTTGCTTGGATGGCTTTTTTCATCACGTCTTGCAGCAGCTGGTTTTATCCCTGTCATCCTTGGGGAGGCTCCTTGTGTCCCTTACCCAGACAAAGTATCTGCATTTACTCCTGCATTACACCTCTCAGGTGACTTTTTATGCCCCTGCCCTAACCTGATGTCTAGGTCCTGTATTACCGTCCCCCCAGCAGCACTTCAGGAGCTCTCTGATGAAGACAATCAACAATGGCACTCGTGAACAGTGCCTCTGCTCCTGCCTCCTGCTCATATGGGGGCATTTTAGGACGTAAACAGCTGTGCTCTGTGACCAAGCTGGTCCTACATGAGTCCCCTTTGCCCTCATCGTCAGTCCCTGAAGGTCCAGTGCGCCAGGAAGACCCCTTCTCCCCCTCCCTATCAGCCTTCCCATTTCCAGGCCCCAGGCCGACTCCTTTGCTCCTCACAGGCCTTGCAGGTCACAGGCACCTGCCTGCCGGGCTGGGATGGCCTCACAGCAGCACAGGGCAGCACAGCAGCACGCAGAGCCCCATCTTAATACCAAACAGACTCTTCTCCCCTGAAAGGGCCACTCCTGTTCTGTTAACGTGTTTCAAGTCTAGATTAAGATTGTTATATTGGCATGACAAACCAAGGATTAGGATGTGCCCTGGCCTGCAGAGTGATCAGGTCCAGGTGATCAGGCATCATAAGCTGAGCTGTGCTGTACAGTTCGGTGCTAAAGGGCTTACAAAATCTTGCTATGCTGGTGCTGCTTATAGAAATCTTGTGCTACTCAAATCATGGTGTTCTGGGCTATAGTGATCATACCATGATGTTAAAAAAAATGAAGCTTTAATGGTAACTGTGACTCAGTGCCATCATCATTCTGCCAAGGATATCCTGATGAACCCGTCTGTCACCGCAGTGTCAGGTGATAGCCCTGACCAAAAGGGGACAGGGGGAGGTGCAGAACAACTGTCCATAAGTGTCCCTTGGCTCAGGGGATATGCAGGGCAGCAGGGATGCGTGCTGGTCCCCTTTCCTCCTTTCCCCTTCCAGGTGACACTGGCCAAGGCCCCAGCACCTGCTGCCACGAGCTGTACACAGCTCCCCTGATGTTCAAGGTCTGACAAGTTTAATAAAACAGCTCCCACCAGAGATTTGGTCTGATCCCCCTGGTCTGAGGGGAAGCTGTGTCTATGGGGGAGGAAGGTATGCTTTCTGCACCTCATTTTTGTACCTCATCAAAACCACTTCAAGATTTGGACAAAAATCAAAGGATAAGCAACCAAGAAGGCTCCTGATAGCCTTAAACAAAAGAGATGTTGGATCCTGATTGCTCCCTTTGGGCTAGAATAGTCCCATTCCCTGTCAGAAAACTGCCTGAAGCCAGACACAGTCCCATGGAGAGCTCAGCCCTGCACTTGGCCGCTGGAGCTGTTCTGCAGCTCACGCCGCCTGACAGGGTGGCAACAGAGCCCCTCTGCTCCCTGTAGCTCAAAGCTAGTGGGCTCTGGGCACAAAGGGGTGAGGCCAGGAACGGGCGGGGGAATCCAGAGCAAGGGGCTACGGGGATCGTGTCGCTACTCTGAAGGGGACCTTCCATGGGCAGTCAATGGTATTGATTTCGGAGCGGGCCGTAGGGGTGCGTGGGGAGAGCTCTCGACTCTGCGGTTCCTCGCGTGTCTGACAGGGCGTCTTGGGAGGCACTGGAGTTCCCCCAGCTGCTCCAGATCCAAAGCCCTGAGATTTCCTTCTTTCCTTCCCTTCTTCCCTCCCCAGGGTCTCCTGTGGTGTTCTTCTGGCATTGGGCGTAGCAGGAGTCACCCCCAGGGCTCTGCATGGGGCAGGCTGGGTTGTGGCAGCCTAAAAATGTGTAATTAATAAGGAAATTGTAGATTTTGCATATAAGTTGTTGTATTGTATTGTACTGTATGTATGTTCTGTCCTTTCATTGGCTGATATTTGACGCAGTACCGTATATGGTTATGTTCGGCCCCTATCTCCTACGATTGGTTGTAATTTGCATGCTCCGCCTAAACCCCATCTTCTGTTCCAGTGCCTTCCTTACCCACCTTATTTAAGGCTGGAGCCATTTTGCGCAGTGCTTTTTGTGCCCTTTTGTTCCTCCCTTTAAGCAGTTCAGTTGCCCCGCTACTTTTATAACAAAATCGCCTTACCAGCTGCACCCAGAAAAGTTGGGGAGGTCTTTATTCAAGCGCTGACCTCCGCACTGGGTGGTACCTGCTACTGCTCAGGTGATTGGACAGAGCCATTTGTTGGTGTGAGTTTGGCATTCCCCACCCAAACTGCTACAGGAGTGCCAAGCCATTCTGAGGAATGGGGAGTTGTTACGAAGACTTGACCGGAGCCCTGCTTAGAGGGGCTGGGAGAGGTCCAGCAGCATGGAGTGAGCCTGGCCAGTGCAGAGGGGCCCCGAGCAGGAGGTGAAATCTCTTGCAGAGAGGCGCCACTTGCCACAACAGCAAACGGGGAAATCTTCCTCTCCCTTCAGGTCAGAGGTAGAAGTGGGTGTGATCAGTGGTGTTCAATCCCCCTGCAATGTGGAGGTGTAACGGCGGAGGGGTTCAGACAGAAATGCACACAAATCAATACGATTGGCAAAAATGTCCGCTTTATTAGAGGAAAAGCAGCTTATATGCTGCTTGTGATGCAGAGACATGTGATTCTTTTTCAGGTTACATTGGATACATAAGGTAAACACACTGAGCTGTACATTACTAATTGGACCACACCAGGTGTCCATAAAACTTGTTTTCCTGCCAGCATAACTCCTCCGTCACCCCGGCACAGGACCTGCAGTCATATTAGTGGCGCAGTATTTTTTTTACTGTCTGCACCCAGCCATGCCAAGGTGAAGGTCGCAGAAATGCAATGGAAACTGTTCACACAGTTTCTGTCCTCCGACAAATCCCCCGTTGAAGTTTGAACAGTTTAAATTGCATTTCTGTAACATTCCTTATTGTATCTATAACATCTCAATAAGCGCAAACATACAACAACACCACCATCACCAATAAACTCAACAACCTATTGACCCTAAGATGTGTGCTCTCAAAGTGTGCCTAAAAGTGCTTCTTTAAATGTAGGGTTTATTCTTAAAACTTCCACTCTGTTCAGAACATCCTTGGAAATGGAACTCCATTAAACTCTGGGCCATATGTCTTCTGTTATTCTTTTTCACCCCTTGGCCCTTGAATAACACAATGACATGATCGTATATTAACACTGGATCTTCCGTTTCTATTGCACTCTTTGCATACCATTCTATTGCAGCCCGGAGAGTTTGTTCAGGATTTCTTGCCATTTTATGGAAAGGTATCGGTGTATTTGTTTATCCAAAAGTGTTTGTGTAAGTGAATATTCACACACATACATGCATACATTTTCATTCATTCACTTTCACACGGTGGCCACCATCATTCAAACACACTTCACACACACATACTTTTGAATCTCATTTTACTGTCTCATGAGTTACGAAACCATACTAATTCTCTAGTACCTTATGGTGTTAAAGCTTCTCCACCAAACAGGTGAACTTTCCTCCACCAATACCCAGTGAATAATCTAAGATCTTAACCTTCTATAATTATATGCTTAAACATACTAAAAAATTGTGCTCCGACAAAACTAAAAATACTGTGCCTTAACAACACTAAAATGTGCTCATAATGCTGACAAATTGTGCTCCTGTTATACTTACTTTAAAGTTCGTACACTCTCTTAAATCCTTAATTTCACGTGCTTAAAAAAAAATATACAAAAATATACTAAAAAGGTGTATATGACTAAGAAAAACTATGCTTATAATACCAAAAAGAATTGTTCTCCAAAAACTGTGTTCTAACAATATTGAGGAAACTGTTAGCCACAACAGCTCCTGATGTTACCATTGTTACCTGCAGAAAACAGCATCAACCTTGTTCTTTCTTTCCAAGGTTTCATTCATCATGCAGGCAGCTACCAACACCTGTGTACAAAAAAAAACTTAACATATGAAACAACTTTTGCAAATGAACTGAGGGGGTTGCCACCTGTTCTCTCCCCGTTTCTGTCTTGCAAAAGTGTTTTACAAATTCTTAAATCACTGACCCCTATACCAAATACATAGCATTGTCTGGCAACTTGGTAGTAGTTTTCAAACTGGACAAGCAATTCACCCTTTCAAAGTTTTTCTAGTTTGGATATGATATAGAATTTTACCCCAAAAATTGTTATTGCACAATCACATATAATCTTGGGAAGACTCGTAAGCCAAAAGGTTTCTGTCATATGATGATTCCAAATAAATCTTGCTACCCACTGTAACACTACTGAGATGAAACACAAATACAAGCACTGCAAAATAGTTAATGTCTGATGTAGAGTTCCCAAACCACACCAGTCTGCCTGATCTTCACAAACATCACTGGTGTGACATGAGCAGCACAGAAACAGATCGTTGTATACAGCGACAACCCTTAGGCCTCAGGATGTTAAAAGTTCTATAGTTTTCCATTGTCTTCCTTTCCCCTTAGTGACACGTCTGCCCTATCTCAGTCGAGAAATCATCTTCTAAATCCGCATCTAAACAGACATTCCTCTGCTCCACAGTTTGCACAGGCAACACGGAGACAAAAGGTGTTTTTCGCAGAGTGTGATCTTTTGGCAGCTCTGGATGAGTTGTGGGGAGAGAATCCTCCTCTGTCCTAGATACCAGTGACAAGCAGTCTGCAGTGGAGCTGCTTTCCAAACAGCTGAATGTTTGTGTACATTCAGTGGTAGACCTATTTCTGTTTTCTCACTTTTTCCTCTTTGGCAAAGGCTGTTTGGTTCAAGTTGGCTGCCAGAATGCAGGAGTGCTTTTGATTCCTGAGTGTGTTCTACCTCAGTGCTGGCTTCCTGCAGTTCATCTTTGTCCACTTCTTCATGCATCAGGCACAGATTTGTATTAAACTCACATTGAACTTCACAAGCTACAATATTAGTAGGTTTCTTTGGATTCTGAGATACACTAATGTCTTTAAAATCCTTTCCACTGCTGTCTTCAGTTACACTTTGGGCTTTGGCTTCTGGATTGTCAGGTAAACTTTCAATCTGTCCGGGTGTAATTTCCAATATATTTTTTTTTTTTCTAAGTTGATTGCACTACTGGTTAATTGGTTAATTATTTCTGCATCACTGTATGTTTGAATTCATAATGATTCAGTGAAGACAAGTCTTCATCCTTGGATTCATATTCTTTGTGAGATATGAATGAAAGCACCTCTGGCATAACCTCTGCCAAACTATCTGTGTTTGTTTCCATACAGATTATCTCTTTTTCAGACATCTCTACTGGTGCTGCAGATTGGCTGTAACTTGCACTGGCAGCAACAGCTGAAGGGTGACATCAATATGGTGTCTCCTGTGAGGAAAAAATCTGTCTCTGTTGTTACGTCTTCTGCAGATATTTGTCCATAATCCATTTCTTGCATAGTTTTCAAATTACTCTCCCCAGACCTGAGGAGACAGTCTGTAACAGTTGATTCTGCTCCATGTCCAGCCAGTGTCTGAAACTCATAGCTGCTTACTAGAGAGCAGTTCTTATTTGCTAAGTCACTGAGAAAGAAACCTTCATCACAACGTGTTGGTATTTTTTGTATTGGCAAAAGCTGCCCATGGTTTCCAAATTGGATGTGTTTTACTGCAGATGTCTGTGTTGAGGTCATGTTAAGAGCAAGTCCCATAGAAGATTCAGCAGTAGATGCACTGACAGATGCACTTCCCCTGCCTGAATCTGTCACACTTAATTGTGCCATCAAGTTATTATAGTCATTGTCAAGCTCATCTTTTGAAAAAGTTCGCATTTAAGTCTATGACAGTGAAAAAATACTGTTTGATCATT
The DNA here is from genome assembly GCF_036250125.1 of Pseudopipra pipra. Lineage (NCBI taxonomy): Eukaryota > Metazoa > Chordata > Aves > Passeriformes > Pipridae > Pseudopipra > Pseudopipra pipra. The sequence goes on along the minus strand of NC_087574.1, from coordinate 317,434 downwards.
CTGTTTGATACTCAGCCTTAAGCTACATGTGCAGTTCAGAAGGATATAGAAGGCCAGATTCCAGCTTGCAGCCGGTTCCTTAGATGTGATCTACGTCATCTGCTCGTATTTTTAGTTCTTTTATCTATGAAATTTCGGTAAGAGAACAAAATTCACAACATAAGCAGCACAAAGGAAAACAAATAACTAGTTGTAAGAACATGTAACTCCATAATCGTGGAACAACAGCACAGAACAGGTAAAAACTACACCTGTTATATTAAAATCCTAAATCACTCACAGGTTTTAATTAATTTCCCGAATGTAAAGCTAACTAAATCTAGCTTTGAGATCGTTATATTGGGAGGCAAACTAGAAAAATTTTACTAAATTCAACCTGACTCTAGTAACTCAGCTTTATTGCAATCTCTACTGATTTCCTGACAGATTATCATGTGGTCTCCAGACATTTCTGCTTTATAAATCAAATGGGCATAAAAAGTTCTAATTCACGCATCAATAGTTTTGGAAAAGTGTAATTTAGCAATCTGCTCTTTTATCGGTATAAACACACACATTTTGCATCTTGTTAGGTTATTTTAAAAATAATCTGAAATTCATGTAGTATAACTGTTGACATAACATCAGTGCCAAGAGAGATAAGTCAAACTTCACAGCATAGTGTGTGCCTGAGTAGTGTTTTTAGAAAAGCAATTAGGCTGTATGCTATATCAGCAGTTATAAAACATTTAAAAACATATAATACGTTTCATTTGACCAAACTGCTCTGTACATACTGTACGAATCCACGACAGAAGATATATATTAAAATCTGAAAAAAAAAAATGTACTTGCTGCTATGTTATAAATAGAATATTAACAATTGCTTAAACAGCACATGAAATGCAACTCAAAGTTGCAACTCTGTCATAAACACAGAAGAAAAAAAGAAAGGAAAAAATAATGAATTCACTAAGCTTGACCAAGGAAAAGAAATAGTATCAGACAGGAATGTAAACTAAACATCCAAATGTTAAAATCAGCTGAGTAAACCTTTTTAAATACAATTCTAAAGATGTGATTTCCACTGTCACAATAACTTCTCAGTTTATAACAGGAAGATAGAGAGATGTTTTACCTAAGAATTAAGGAAATCCTCAGCCTGCTAGCTTTCCATTTATCTTATTTGCAGATTTGTAGGTTTTGGTCTATAAGTTCTACTCTCTCCCTAGTCCTGAGAAACTGCTGGAGGTGGTTTGAGTCCCACCCAGTTGCTAAGCAACAAATGATCTCTATTGTGTGAACCTTATGTCTCCTGCTAAGACTGAACACGAAATTTGGGCAGAAGGTCTTTACAGGGGTAAAATGTAACTAAAAACAAGGCAATTCACTAAAGCTTTTATATAAAGATTCATTCTCTGGGAAACTCTTAAAATTTCTTGCATGCTAACTTTTAGTAAAACACAATCTTTTAGTTTTAAGTTATCTACAAGTGAGTAGAAGGACTAAAGAGAGAGATTCTGCTTTCTGTTCTCAATTACCGACATGCCTGGATTCTGCGGGGCAACTCCCCCGCAAGCCAGTCACCGCCGAGCTGCTGTTCCCCGGGCTGCTCCGTGCGCCGTGCAGCTCCCGGGGATGCCCGCAGAAGTCTGGCTGGCTCTGCAGAAGTAGCTGTCGGCGTTGCCTCTGTCGCTGAGGTGCCTCTGTCGCTGAGGTGCCTCTGTCGCTGAGGTGCCCCTGCCGCCGAGGTGCCCCTGCCGCCTTTTGCCGTGGCTGCCAGCGCCGCCTCCCCCACGGCCGAGCCGGCGCAGCGGCAGCCCCAGCGCGCAGCTCCCAGCCCTGGCGCGCGGCCCCAGCGCCCGCACGCCGGACTCTGGCAGCTGTTTGAGTAATCCTAAAGGGAATTTTTATGCTGTTATGTGTACCCGAGACACTCTAACGGGAGGAAATTCTCCCGGACTCTCACCTCTGGCTTTTAACAGTTACTAACAAACGTATGGCCGCTTCTCCACACACACACAAGCACGGTACCGTTAACAATACAGTGAGCTCACAACAACGTTGGACACACAACACAATTAGCACGAGAGTTAACAAAAAATACGGAAAGGCAGTTCTCTAGCCTGCCTCTCCTGTCAACGAGAAGTGGCACTTTTTCGGTGTTGCTCGTTGTGCTAATAAAGCATCTTCCAATGCAAGGCCCAATAGCTGCTACTTTCTTTCATATGTACCACACCTGGAAACGGCATGGTTCGTCTTTTTTTTTTTTTTTTTTTTCCCGAAAACAGCGTCTGTTGCCATGGCAGCGATCCACAGTGGCTTTCTTTCGGGTTGCATGGTGGCTTCAGGCGCCAGCGGTGCAGCGCCATCTAGGGACGCGGAGGCTCCCAGCAGTGCCGGTCCAGTTGGCACATGCGCAGTAGCAGGCACAGTGAGGAGCGACACTGCCGACTGCGCAGCCGCAAGAGAGAGCGGTGCTGCTGGCACGGCTCCAGCTTCGTTCGCCGCCGCTAGTGATGTTCCTGCAGCCCCTACACGTCCTGCTGCTACATGCACGGTGCTAAACGGAGGTGATCTCGCTGCTTCTAAGGGTCCTAGCATTCGCAACATCGCAGCCGCAGGCACGGGGATCCCCCCTACAGCAGACCGAACGGGGCGGGGACCCACCGTAGTCCCGCCATCTCCCGACAGAGCCGTCCGAACCTTCATGAGTTCCCGTCGCTCAGAACTTAACTCTCGTAGCGACTGAACTGCCAGACGCCAAAGCAGAGTACACGTTCTAGGGGCTCCTGACCCCGTAGAGATCTCGTCCCAAAAGAATTCCTTTATAGCGTCCCTTGTGGACACCTGAAAGGCGGTTCGAGCAGCGGGAAGTAGAGTCCTCGCTCTCACCCATGCCATCAACCCCTTAGGGGCGGTTCCATCAGAAACAGGCTCTCCTAGAGAGAATATATATCGGAGGAGCGTTTCCGCGGCCTCATCCCCTTCGGATGCCGCGGGCCCCATGCTCTCTCCCTCGGTCGACTCACCGGGCCAGGGTGAGATTCCTCTGTACCATGCGCATGGCTTTGTTCCGTGATGCCGGGGACAGCATCACCTCCCACGACCGCTTCCCTCAGCTCCTGCCGTTCGCCTCGCGTCCCTGCAGAACTCGACGAAGTAGAACTCCCTGCTAAACGGGCGCCAGATAACGGCGGAGGGGTTCAGACAGAAATGCACACAAATCAATATGATTGGCAAAAATGTCCGCTTTATTAGAGGAAAAGCAGCTTATATGCTGCTTGTGATGCAGAGACATGTGATTCTTTTTCAGGTTACATTGGATACATAAGGTAAACACACTGAGCTGTACATTACTAATTGGACCACACCAGGTGTCCATAAAACTTGTTTTCCTGCCAGCATAACTCCTCCGTCACCCCGGCACAGGACCTGCAGTCATATTAGTGGCGCAGTATTTTTTTTACTGTCTGCACCCAGCCATGCCAAGGTGAAGGTCGCAGAAATGCAATGGAAACTGTTCACACAGTTTCTGTCCTCCGACAGAGGTGGAGATCCAAACAACCTATAAACAGACTGGCTCGAGCAAGGAAAGGCTGGGATGCTGCAACAATTATTGTGGCATGGTACTAAGGCAGGCCTGGTAAATCCAGATCAGATGCTCTGGCACCTCTGTTAGGAGGCAAAGTCATCCCAAGGGCTGGAGGCTTCTGCCCAGATGATGTCAGGAGGGGCTGCACTCACTGGTGTCTCTGAAGGTGTGAATCTCTCTGTGATTCTCCTGGTTCTTGTGGCATTTCCCAAACAACATGGGCAGGAGGAGGGCTTTGCTGTCGCTTGTGGGAGAAACCTGCCTCTGGCTTTAGAGTGTTTTGAGAAAGTCCAGGTCAGACCTGCTTCATTTTCTGATGAGGGAAGCTGTCTTCCTCCATAGGCTGAAAAGGCCAGGAGCAAGTTACCATGTGTGTACATTCACATACTTTCCTTTTGCTGTGCATAGGGGCTTTGGTCCCGTGGAAATGCATGGGGCAGAGGACAGGGGACCTTGGGATCAGGTGGCAATCTTGGCTACTGGAATGTTTCAGGATTCTTGTCTGCAAGCTGCAGTTGAGTGCGTCATATCACTACTGAACCAGAGATGCTCACCTGCTGCTCCCATCAAGTGGACTTGCTTTTGGGGGTCTTGTATTCCTTTCTTATTGTCTTTCACGAATCCAGGGAAGAATGTGTGCGATCTTCTGGTTCTTCCCCTCACCTAGTCCCCCAGCTGCTTTTTTGAAGGCCTCTTGCAGAACCTGATACTGAAGCAGTGCTTTCAGGGTTACCCAGGGACTCCGAGAAACTGGAGGGGGAGAGATCACGGATTCAGTGCTGCTTGTGGTCAGGGACTAACGGAATGGCAAGCAGCTGGCTCACTGGAGAGAGATATCCCATTTCTAGCTAAATGAAGCTGAATCTCTTATCCACAAACTTCTGATTCAAGTCCAGGCAGTTCTCTCTAGACTGGCCAATGAGGCTGATGATGCCTGAGACCAAATCTTCCTTCCTGGGGCATTTCAAAAGAGCCAGCCATACTGAAATCAGGAGCTTTTCTACATGTGCTTGATGAGCTCAGCTGCCTCAACATCTGTAAGTTTTCTTTTTTCAGACCCCATTGACGATGTGCATGGTGACCTCCTGGGATCCCATGGCAAAATGAACCTTCTTTGCACCTGCGAGTGTAGCATCTTCACCTTGCACTCCCTTCCTGGAGCAGTAGGTGCTGGCACAGCAGCCATTCATCTCCAAGGAGTCCCCAGGGTTGTGAGGGGGGATGAAGCTAGGTGGACAGCAGATGGCAGTCAGAGGCCATGGAACAGGTTGGACATGAGCTTGGGGAGACCAAGTGAAGTTCATCCCATATTAAAAGCCTCTATGGCCCACGAGGAGACAGCAAATCTCCCTCTGGAGAGCCTAGGTCAGGAATATACCCGCATCCATCATCGTAATGTCTCTCCATCTTGTTTGCAGACAAACCTCCTGTTAAAACTGCCAGAGCTTCCAAGCTGACTGCAGGCAGCAGTTGTAGAGCCCACGGCACCAGCTCATAGGTCAGCAAGGAGTGCCTTTCAGATGCTGCCTCTCTCCCTTGTAGATCTCTTTGTGCTGCCCCAGTCTTTCTGATCTGCCTCATCCTTGACTTCTCCACCCTGCTCCCTGCCATTGCTTGAGAAGGAGTTATCTGCAATGCCTTTGGCCACCGGGAGCCCAGAGACTGAAGCTTTCCAGCAAGAGCCCCAGGCCTGTACAGCACCTGTAAATTTCCCTTGTAAGAGCACTATCATCTTTCAGCCCAGTGTTTATTTAGCCTCATTGTCTATGTTGTACAATGTGGCTGCTTCAGAGAGCCCCTGTGGTCCTTCCACCTCTCTCTGCCTGGCCTGGCTGTCCTCAGGGCATCTTGCCAAGCTCTCGTGTGGTGCTGCTGACCCCTGGGCTGGTGTCATATATCTTTTCTAGAAGATGATTTTTTTCAGCAAACGCCCTGTGGAGGACAGCAAAGCTGCAGAGATGAGCCCACATGTCAGGAGAGAGCCTGGCTGTCCCAAGAGCTGGTGCTGTTGGAGGCCAAAACTGCCCCTGGTCTCACCCCATCCCAGTCAGCAGTGGGATATCGGGATTGAACTGTGAAGTATGTTACCTCCTCGTCAGCATCCCTGTGGGGTGGGGAAGACAGGGCAGGGGAGCGGCTGGATGGTGAGAGAAGGGCTTCCAGGTGTTCTGGATGAGATGTAGCAAAGCCATGGGGGCCATGTGCTGCTGCAGCCCAGCCTTCCTGGGTGCACTTCAGGAAAAGTGTTCTAAGAAAGACCTTCACTCAAAGCAATGGCCTTGGGTTTTCTGACTGCTTTTCCCAGAGGAAGCAGCATGTCAGCAAAGGAATCAAAGCTCAGGGGATTTCCAGTGAGAAGGACACTGGGAGGGGTATGTATTCTTGGGTATGTATTCTTCCATCCCATAAAATGAGAAAAGATGGGCCGGAGTGAGAGGTGAGGTTTTTCCAAAGTCTGCTCATCTCTGATGTCTCCCCTCCCTGGCATGGTGGGATCCAGTGCCTCCGGTGCAGACCCGAAAGCTGTGCTGCACATCCGGAAGGTGATTGTCCTGCTTCTGGTCAGGACAGTGTTAATTTGGGCAGTATCCAGGAGGGGGCACAGCCAGGACATAGAGGTTATTCCTCATTTTGTCAAGGATGGGGGAAGGGGTCTCTTCCAGGTTGTGTTCGTGGTGGCAAAGTTGGGCACCAACTGGTGAGCAATCATGTGTGAGTCATTTGCCTCCCTTGTACACTCTGTTATTAGTATTGTTTCTGTTACTGTTCTGTTGCTGTACTGTTTTCTTATTTCATTGCCTTTTCCAGTAAGTTGTTCTTATCTCAGCCTGCGATCTTTACCTTTTGTGCCTCCAATTCTCCTGTCCAGCCTGCCTCAGGATGGAGGGGGAGTGGGAAGGCAAGGAGGAGTGGGAAGTGAGCGAGTGGCGCACGATTTGCATGGTTTCAGTGAGAACACTAAATGATGGAACACCCGTCTTAAACACATCATCATGGCTAGGCTTCTCGAACAAAGATTTCAGAAGGCTCTATCCACATTTGTTACAAGCACGCTGGTGGCTTATGAGGCCAATGCGAGATAGACATATCCGATTGCAAAAGGCACAGCAGAAAGACTCCCTAGGTGGTATATTCTGCAAGACATGATTCTTTCTGCCTTGTCTTTTCTCCTCGAGAGTGATTCTGCGTGCGTTCTCAAAGGAAACAGCAGCGTTAGAGATGGTGTGTCTCCAGGCCTCCCGATTTGAGGCCAGAGTAGACCAGTCATGTTAATTGATATGGCCGAGGCTGAGATGTTTGTAGCTATAATTGTCTACAACGTGGAATAAATAATTCTGATTACAGTATTTTAGTATTTCTTATTTTATTATTTTAATAATATTTCTTATAACATTACTATCTATTGCTGAATATATATAACATGTAATAATGTATTATAAAGTATTACTTCTCTCTCTATTTCTATATTATATTTCTATATCTATTTCTATATTTCTATACATATTTCTCTCTCTATATTCTGTATTTCTCTATATAATTCTATATTTCTATATATATTTCTCTCTCTCTCTTCTATATTTCTATATATATTTCTATATTTCTAATAATATCTCTATATTATTATAACTATCATCTACTTAGATAAATCATTCACTCAGGTTTGAGTAGGCGTGTCGAAAACAAGGATGCCTTGGCTAATAAACGCAGTGCTAGTCTTCCGTTCTGCTTGAGCCAGGGCCATAATCCAACGCCATCATTGCCAGAGTGCCCTGAATGCTTGTCTGACGTGAATCTCTGGGGCGTGGAAACCCTCCTCTTCTTCTCTGAAGGGCGGTAGTCTGTGTGCTGCCCAAACTGGCTGTGGCGATCATAGCCCCGCCATGTTGATCTTCTCTGCTCTCTCTGCCTCTGTCGGGTTTGCTCCTGAGCAGCCCGGAGCATGAGAGCCTGCTTGGAGCTGGCTTTGGAGGGCCCTGGAACTGCAGTATTCACTAAGACTTGGTCACAACGTGGAGGACTTGTTCTCTCCCTCTTTCTCTTCCGCAGTGAGCGGTCATAGTCTGTGTACGGCACAAACCGGCTGCGAAGGTTGTAAGTTCCCTGCACAGATCTGCTTGGCTCCCTCTGCCTCAGCAAGGTTTGCTCCTGAGCAGCCCTGGGAGCGGGAGCCCACCGGCAGATCCTCTTGGAAGGCCTTGCAGCTGTGCTATCCCTAGGACCACGGTCACGACTTGGAGGACCAGTTCTTCTCTCTGAAGAGTCATCATAGTCTGTGGTGTCCACAGACCAGCTGCGGAGATCCCTGCCCCACAGAGGGGATCTGCTCCGGGACCGCTCCCTGCCAGTGTCCTTCCTGCAAAGGTTGTAAGTTCCCTGCACAGATCTGCTTGGCTCCCTCTGCCTCAGCAAGGTTTGCTCCTGAGCAGCCCTGGGAGCGGGAGCCCACCGGCAGATCCTCTTGGAAGGCCTTGCAGCTGTGCTATCCCTAGGACCACGGTCACGACTTGGAGGACCAGTTCTTCTCTCTGAAGAGTCATCATAGTCTGTGGTGTCCACAGACCAGCTGCGGAGATCCCTGCCCCACAGAGGGGATCTGCTCCGGGACCGCTCCCTGCCAGTGTCCTTCATGCCCTGCAAAGAGAGCTGTGGAGAGTTCCTGCCCTTTTCTCCTGAAAGGATCAGAGCAGTGGGGAACCCCTACAAGTTCTGGGACAGGACAGTTTGGGGCCTCCAAAAGGCTCTTTTGGAGGGCTACTAAGACCAAAAGGCCAGAGGCGCACAAAAGGGATGGATCCAGGTGGGATGCTTTGAGAGGGAGCAGCGTTGTGGCTGGGAAGAAAGGTGCGGTGTGTGAGGGACAGAAGAGAAATGCTAAGATCCCAGAAAGAAATCCACTATTCCTCTGATGCCCTGACCCACGACCCCAAAGTTACCTTAGTCCTACCAGTCAGACCCTGTGGTCCAACAGAGCCCGCCTGCTTGCTGCTGGCCGCACACTGACTGAGGAAGGAAGGGGCATGTGATGGTGCCAGTGAGGAAGAAGCCCTTTCTCCAATTCTCAGATCCGAGCATCTGGAGAAAAACAAAAGAGTGATCTCAGTTTAGAGCTGTTGTTGCAACCTCCTCTGGGGTTCAGTCATTTTCTCAGAGAGGTTTCTATGACAGAGAGAAGACTTAACCAAGGACACTAATGGGAAACTCAGCTAGGGTCTTCCCACCAAGTTTGCCTCTGTCCCAACAAAAACCTCATCTCTATACCTCCCACAGCCTCCATTTCATAAATTCACAGATTTGTTTGGGTTGCAAGGGACCTTTAACTTTATCTTGTTCCACCCCGCTGTGGTGGGCAGGAACACCCTCCACTATTCCAAGGTTTCTCCAAGCCCTGTCCAACCTGGCCTTGAACACTTCCAGGGATGGGGCACCCACAGATGCTGTGGCAACCTGTGCCAGTGTCTCAGCAGCCTTACAGCAAAGAATTCCTTCCCAATATCTAATGTAAACCTGCCCTCTGTTAGCTGAAAACTGATAGCCTTCATCCTGTCACTACATTCCCTGACAAATGGTGCCTCCCCATCTTTCCTGGAGGTCCTCTTTAAGTCCTCTTATCTACAAGAGTCAACATCAGAGACCAGGCAAGTAGCAGATTACATCCGGGCCGCAGCCTGAAGCCCAGTAAAGGACAGACACGGAGTAGTTCAGATTTGACAGCACTGAATGATGCAGGTAGTAATTTCATTTGATGAGAAAAACACTCAGGAAGGTGAGAAGCACAACTGCAAATGAGGAAAAGGAAATGTATTCTGAACATATTTGAATCCTGGTTATTACCTGGCATAGAACAGCAGGTAGGCTTGCTGCCTGAGAACTGTGTCAATGGAACACAGCTCCACAGATTCATCGTCCATCCGGTACCACAATCCATTGCTGGCCTGTAAAAAAAAGGCAAGGATCTCTCCATGGTTTCTCTCCAAAAACACAGGTAGGAAACTGCCAAACCGAGAGCATGTCAAAACAAATGCAGTCCAGCCACTAAGGAGGCCTCCTGCCCCAAAACTTTGGCTGTCAGTAACACTGACAGGAAAGTTTATCTTCCCCAGCACACATTTTTCCCCATTGGGAAGGAAGTTGCTCTTTTACCTTTGTGTAGCAGAAATAGTGTCCTCCATGACAGCTGACACCACTGTGCACCAGGACAGCATATAAGGAGTAGAGGAGTGCTTCTCCATCTGCCTGAGACATGTATGGGCGAAGATCCAAGTACTCCGGATACTCTACAACCTATGGAGAGACCAAGAGGGCTCAGAAAAGACCCTGGTCTGTGACATGAAATAGCCTACCAAGTGCAGGGGCCAGTCCAGGTGTATCAATACATCTCTGGGGCTCATGAGCACTTGGTTTTCCATAAAGCAACATATAATCGTTTGGGGGGCAGGAAACCCTTCTCAGTCAAAGCAGCCCTATCAGAACACAGTGCTTGCCTGTCTTCCCACAGGAACTTTCCACTCCCCAGAAGGGACCACAAAAAACCCAACACAAGCAGCTTGTGACAAGCATACTGCTTTAGGAAATCTGCCTCTTGAAGAGAAAGCTGCACACCAATAGTGTACACACCTTGCTGATCTTCCCACCAGTGAAGCAGTCAAACCTCTTCAGACACACAGTGAGAACCTTGGGTGCACAGTGGACAGTGAACCTCTTAGTGGCGGCAACATTCTTCTCACACCTTGAAACCAAGCACAGAGCACAGCGCTGAAATGCACCCTATCTTCCACCAAGGCAGTCAGACAACCTTTCTTGTCTCGTGCATCCTTATGCTATTTTAAGGCAATTCGGTGCCATATTTAAAACAAACAAACAAACAAACAAACAAACAAACCCCACCCCCCCCCAAAAACCAGACAAAAAACCCTGTGTCTCATCAGTGTGCAGTAAACTTCCACGATGACTTCTGCTCAATGACTTGTAGCCCCCTCACACAGAGTCTAGTGTTAATATGTTGTTAGTAGTCATCTTACTTGCTACATTTAAAGCAGTTTTCACCATCCAGGTGCTCAGGTGTTACAAAGTCCTCCAGAGCTGCAGTGAGGGATGAGGCTGCCTGGAGAATTGAGAAATTGGTGCACTGAGCTACAGCAAATGCCCTGGCCCAAACATTTTCCAGGAGCTGACAAGAAAACCCCTGTAGCTGATGCTGAGGAGACCCGCCATGAATCTGCAAGCTATATCCAGAAGGAACCAGAAAGGGAGTGTGGTGCTGAACATTTCCCCTGTCCCAGAGGTTCTCAGGGCAATCAAGAGCTCCCTCTCTGTACCACCTGCCATTGAGCTACTGATGTTATGTAGGGTCATCAGTAGTGAAAACAATCCAACCCATCAGCCTGGAAGCCAGACAGGTGTTGAAGGAGGGCAAAGGGAAGAAGGAGGAGGATATGTCAAGGGTGCAGAGCGCATAATGGGCGCTTGTCCAGCTTCAAGCCAGCACCTACAGAGAGACCAGTGCCATGGGCTCTGCAGGAGGACAACATCCGTTCCCCTTCCCATCCACGACCAAGACCTCTTGTGTTCACAGCATATGCTTTCAGGACAAATGTGTTGACTCTGAAAAGCCTTGCCATGTCTTGAAGCACAACTGCAAAACCTCTTACTTTGATATCCAAGGGGACATCCAGGAAGGCCTCATAGGAATCAGAAATGGCTTTGCAGCTGAAGCAGATGACTGGAAGGAAAAATCAAAATGCCGAGCAATGGTGAGCTGAACGATGGTACTGCTTTGTGCTCATTGTACCTGTCCTGCTAGTCCCAGGACCAGCTGTTGGGCACAGGCAGACAGAAGGGCACAGGCAGTGCCAAGGAGAGCAGTAGTTGTAGAAACATACCTCTGGATCTCAGAAAGCCTCCAAATATTTGATGGACAATGGTAGTAGATTGGGATGATATGTCCAAGCTGGAAACAAGTGGTAAGACAGAGCATTACTTCCTCCAAGCCCCGGCTGTAGGTTTTCCTTGATGAGGCCACATCAAGGAGTCCAAAGGGCTCAGAACTTTGTAAAGGTAACTTGCTTGTGCTTACTCGTTGCTTGCACTCAGACAAGCTCTCTGCATGGCATTGACAGTACAGCATAAGAAGTCATGGGCATCTTCCTCCCTGCCAAGCTGAAAATGTTCTCCTATGACTAAGAAACAGGAAGTTAGCAGTTGTCTCCTACAGGAAGGGAAGAAAACCTGTCAAAGAACCTGAAATCACATACGTCTGAAACCCCTGAGAACAGCCAAAGGCAGGATGGCACTGACTGAGGAATGCAGGACCTTGTTAACATGCGCTTCCATGATGCACATCATGCAGAAGCCTTGTTGGTGACCTGAGGAGGGAGGGAGAGAAGGTCCTCTGGTTAGCAAAATATCCCTAGTGGTGGAATACTCCTCTTCTTCCACTCCCACTCCAGTGCAATATGCCACTCCTCCCAGTGTTTCAACAAGCACGGGACGTTTTAGTGCACAGAAAATGTTCTTCAGAGGAATGCTAAACTGAGGTTTTAACTTGCAGGAATAGAGACCCAGAGCTAGAAAGACGTGCCTTCATGAAGAATAAGACAGCTGGATAGGACAGGTGGCTCCTGAGTGTACAAAGAACACAAGTTCTGGGGCTGACAAAGGGCTGCTTTTCTCCTAAATCAAATTTCAGGTTCTGGGAATCCTTGGGATTTGATTAACAGATTTACAGGGAGACGTCCCTAAGAGTACTCACAGGCCTGGCTGTGCTCCCGGGAGAGCAGATAGTTGGCCAGCGGCGGGGTGTATGTCAGGCATTGCAGGACAGCATTAAGGAAGCATGTGTTGCCCACATTGCGGAGTCCTGCTCCAGCACTCTGTCTTTGCTGCCAGACCATGCAAATCTTCTCCGGGGGAAAGAGGATCCTTTGTGGCGGAGTCATTCCCTCGGCAATGACTGCAGGGAAATTCCATTTGGAAAGAGATGAAATGAGGCACAAAGGCGTATTTAAACAGTGAGGTCTCTACAGGAGCACTCAGGACCATCTGCTTTAACTGCCAACCCAACAACATCAGGGGAAGCTTAAACAGTGCCATTTAAATTTACTGTTTTGGAAAAATCCATTCCCCTGTTTACGTTGCTGAGAGTCCAACAAACCCACAATCTGATTTCTGGGCCGCAGGCTACCTTCCTTTCTCAGTAGAGTTCTAGACTGAATTATCAGTGAAGCCATCCCTTTTCCTGATTGTAACTTGTTGAAAACAAGTAAATAGTGAGCACGGAAGGTAACCCAAAGGATGGCAGACCTCTCTACGAGCAATGGCAGCTTTCAAAGTCTTGTACCTAGTGTCAGAGGAGTGACAAAAGGTGTTTTCCTGGGTCTAATTGTAAACACGGGGGTCAGTTTGACTGCTCTCAGGAAACATCCCAGAGATCACTCTAGGTTGTGAGCACATCGTTCTGGGATTTGACCACCAGCCATGTCAGTTGTCTGTGGCAGTTCACAAAGTCCAAACCTGCTGGTGAAGCTATTACTCACAGGAGTCGTTCCCTGCTGTGGCCATTGCCTCTCTCAGGAAGAGAGTGCAATGCTTTAGATGACCAAGGATGTCTTTCTCTCCAGAAAGAGAACAGCACCAATCCCGTCACCTAATTGCAAAGAAATTACTGTAGCTCACTGAAAGTATAAAAACTCTAAGTAAACGCAGAACGGCATCCACCACCAAGTCTTTCAGTGGTGCTTGTAACTGCTGCTGAGCTGCAGCTCACGCCCTTATGATCAGTCGCGGGGCACCAACTCACAGCGGGTTCAAAGGCCCTTTTGAAATGCTCCAATGTATGTTACCTTCTCTGAAGAGGCCCCGCTGCTCTCCTGACACTGCTTCAGCAACAGAGCCCTCTGGCTTTCCCACCTCCTAGGAGTGACCGTCTTTCAGCCACTACTTTAACTGCTGCCTCTGCTGCTCTCCTTTTTCTGCCTCCCTCCCTCCCCCAGCAGTCAAGGTGGGCTGAGCCCATCCCCTCAGACTACAGTCACCTCCCTGCTTACCTATCCTAGGCTATGGAAAAAAACCAAGAATCAGCAAACTGGAATTCTAGCCTAGGTCATACGTGGCCAGCCTATAAAAGTTGTAACAGCTCAGCCTACAGCTAGGAAGGTATAAATCAGCCTATACTTTTATCCCATGTACCCTGCTCTATGATCTGTGCCAAAAGTCAAAGCATTACCTTTGAAAGAGGATGAAAGTTGAGGAGAAACGGTCAGTAAACAATAAACCATCCAAAAAAGGCAGGCACACAAGTAGCAAAGGAAGGAGCTGAGTTATCCCGAAGGCCAACTCTGTCCAACTGATTTTCGTTGGCGCGCTCCTCAGGATACCGGATGGGTGCCACATCTCTGCCCCTTTGTGACATGGGGTCACATGGAACCACATGGAACCACATGGAACCACATGGGTCTTGGGCACAGGAACCCACATGGCACGTCCGCCAGGTGGAAGCCACTGCACCTCCCCCCGTGCTGGTGGCAAAGGGCTAGTCATCCTCTGACAGAGCTCCCACACCTTCCCTGAGCCACACGGCCTGAGGAGTAAAAGCCTGCTCAGGGCTGTAACTGAGCCAGGTCACAGCTTTTCTGGCCCCCAAGACACTGAGGGTTTCACTTCCACTTCTATCAGTGAGACTCTTAGCAAAGCACCTGGACTCTAATGGGTTCATTTCCAATTAATTTCATCTGCCCCCAGGGTACAGCCATGGGCTGACCCTGAGCTGGGACTGCCAAAGGAACCCTTCAGAGGCTGCGCTGGGAGGACCTTGGCTGGCTGCTGGCCCCCGCCCAGCTGCTGTCTTGTCCTCAAGCTCTGAAAACGTTCCTGGATGGCTTTTTGGCAGCTTCACATTTACTCCTGCCGCTAGGGTGGGTTAGGTTTTGATCAGCCGCAGCTTTAGCCAGACTCCCACTCTGGATGGTGATAAGGGAAAATGTTAAGTTGCTGTTGAGAAAATGTTACGCTGCTATTGATAAGGGAAAATTTCAAGCTGCACAGTCTAATAAGTGAAATTTTAAGGTTCGTGTGCTGTTGCTAAGATAGCAGCTATGTGCTGGTGAGCAGGCAATGGGGAGTTGCCCAGAGGCAGCCAATGGGAAAGCTGTGTGATGGTGCGAAGGGGCAGCCAGTGGGAAAGTGTGCAGGGTACCAAAGGGTAACCCGTAGGCAACCAATGGGACACCGAGTGGACGGGCACCCCATGAGGAGCCGTTGCCAGGGGAAGATGCTGAGGGACTGAGCGAGGTGAGAAGTTCAGAGAGAGGAAGACTTTGAGCCTTCATCCCTTACGACCACCCGAGGCAACCACCAGAGAGAAGTGCGCAGGCTCCAGGAGGCGTGTCCCGAGATTTACATAGAACACTGCCCACTCTCAGGTAGTTCAGGAAGATGTAAAAATGTGCAATGAATCTGTATGACCTAATTGTATAAAACGGAAGCTATGACGGGCGAGGGCACGCGCGTGTTAGGCGGAGCTATCCCCCGCACGTCCGGCGCCGAAATAAACAAATACCGGCTTAATAGCACCTGTGGCTATTGAGTTTTACTACTGTTGCCTTTTCCTGGCATCAATGGGTAGAGACAGTTTTGTCCCTGCTGCACTTGGCCTATGTTGTTTTGGGCTTGTTGGAAATCATAAAACTTTTCTAATTTTTTTAGTGTTCCTAATTAACTTTTTGATTAGTTGTTTTTAACACACATCATAGGTGGTGCGTTCAGCCTTAAATCAGCTTTAGCCAGCATGGAGTAAAAATTGTCATAAGCTCCTTTGGGAGAACACAGCCTGGGAAAAGTACTAAAACTGTAAGTTTTGTTGAAGTTAACCCTGTTATGCTTCAGTGGAGAAAGCCTGCCAGAGAAAGATGTCCTGTTGAAGGAGGAGATCTGGAACACAAGATTTATGGACTACAAGGACCTTCTGCAGAAACCAGCAGCTAAAGAAGAAGACTAACAAAGGCTCAGCATTTGTGTCAGAAAATCCCTAGGGGAGGGAAAATATGCAAAAAAGATTAAAGATATGAAGTTATTACAGTAGAAAGTGAGAAATTAATATCCACTACCACATAGAATACTAAGTAATGAAAGGGAGTGAGTGATGTAATTTGGAAGCAATGAACATTAATTTCTTTGTTTGCCAAATCTGTATAAATAGGTGAAAAGCGATGTCTTGCTGTCAGTACGGAGGCAGGATTTTTGTCAGCCACATGCGCACGCAGGGCTGCAAATAAAAGTAATCACTTGCTTTCTAACACTAAAAAGCCAATTTGTCAGAGGGTCCTATTTATCCCGACAGTTTCAGAGGTGTTTAGCAACAGGCAGTCCTCTGGACACCTGGTGTAACCTCTGCTCAGCAGGCAGATAGTGTTTCTCATGCGCCAAGGATGCAGCTGGTTGTTATTTAACAACACTTGACCTGGCTGGTTTGGCCCCTGCCTGGAATGGGGCATCAAGTTTTACTCAGTTCTTCTCAGGACAGGTGGTTTTACTCCTGCCCAGCTCAGCACAGTTCATATGGCTCCTGCTCCACTCCGAGGTGTTTCTTCTTTTATACTTGGGGCATCCAGCTAGGGCATGACTTTGCTTGGATGGCTTTTTTCATCACGTCTTGCAGCAGCTGGTTTTATCCCTGTCATCCTTGGGGAGGCTCCTTTGTGTCCCTTACCCAGACAAAGTATCTGCATTTACTCCTGCATTACACCTCTCAGGTGACTTTTTATGCCCCTGCCCTAACCTGATGTCTAGGTCCTGTATTACCGTCCCCCCAGCAGCACTTCAGGAGCTCTCTGATGAAGACAATCAACAATGGCACTCATGAACAGTGCCTCTGCTCCTGCCTCCTGCTCATATGGGGGCATTTTAGGACGTAAACAGCTGTGCTCTGTGACCAAGCTGGTCCTACATGAGTCCCCTTTGCCCTCATCGTCAGTCCCTGAAGGTCCAGTGCGCCAGGAAGACCCCTTCTCCCCCTCCCTATCAGCCTTCCCATTTCCAGGCCCCAGGCCGACTCCTTTGCTCCTCACAGGCCTTGCAGGTCACAGGCACCTGCCTGCCGGGCTGGGATGGCCTCACAGCAGCACAGGGCAGCACAGCAGCACGCAGAGCCCCATCTTAATACCAAACAGACTCTTCTCCCCTGAAAGGGCCACTCCTGTTCTGTTAATGTGTTTCAAGTCTAGATTAAGATTGTTATATTGGCATGACAAACCAAGGATTAGGATGTGCCCTGGCCTGCAGAGTGATCAGGTCCAGGTGATCAGGCATCATAAGCTGAGCTGTGCTGTACAGTTCGGTGCTAAAGGGCTTACAAAATCTTGCTATGCTGGTGCTGCTTATAGAAATCTTGTGCTACTCAAATCATGGTGTTCTGGGCTATAGTGATCATACCATGATGTTAAAAAAAATGAAGCTTTAATGGTAACTGTGACTCAGTGCCATCATCATTCTGCCAAGGATATCCTGATGAACCCGTCTGTCACCGCAGTGTCAGGTGATAGCCCTGACCAAAAGGGGACAGGGGGAGGTGCAGAACAACTGTCCATAAGTGTCCCTTGGCTCAGGGGATATGCAGGGCAGCAGGGATGCGTGCTGGTCCCCTTTCCTCCTTTCCCCTTCCAGGTGACACTGGCCAAGGCCCCAGCACCTGCTGCCACGAGCTGTACACAGCTCCCCTGATGTTCAAGGTCTGACAAGTTTAATAAAACAGCTCCCACCAGAGATTTGGTCTGATCCCCCTGGTCTGAGGGGAAACTGTGTCTATGGAGGAGGAAGGTATGCTTTCTGCACCTCATTTTTGTACCTCATCAAAACCACTTCAAGATT